>NC_068977.1:13740478-14040478 GCF_016808095.1 Vigna angularis
TATGTGCATATTTTTCACAATGATCATAAACACATATAACATATGACATATACCACAATACATATTCATGTGTTTTTATTATCAATGTATTGTCATCATCAAAAACCACTATCACAGGAATTGGGTTCAACTATCATAGTGTTCCCCCTATCAACACAACACACAAAGAATAAAAGAAAATAGATACATATGGAAATCATCCAAGCAATTCAAGATATGGTAAAATAATTAATCAGCTCGAAAGGTGAATCAAAAGCAATAGAACCTCACAAATGCGCTATCACTGTATCTCTCAAGTGTCTTGGGTAAAAAATTTCAACTTAATGCACTCAAGAAAGCAAGTAACAAATAGACTTGACAAACCTCTAATATCAACACTCAAAACATATGCTTGTTTAAATCAAAAGGTCTTTTCATGGTTGTAATGAGGCTAAGGACAAGGGAGGACAAGAGATAGATGAGAAGCTACAAACCAAAAGAAATAAAAGAGTAATGGGGGAACAAGTGAAAATACAATAAAATCACACCCAAAACCTCTAATTCAATCCTCTTCTTGACTCCATTATTCATTTTTTTTTCTGATTTTTTCTATCTTTTCTTGTCTCTTTACTTCTCTCTCTTTTTTTAGACAAAACTATAAGAGACAAGATACACAACATATTTGCAAAACAACCAAGAAGAGGAACCGACTAGCCCATTCATAAGAATCTCAGGAACACCTCACCTGTTCCCAAAACAATTCCAAAGCTCCAAAATTCCCTAAGGTTAAGGTAATCATGGTTTTTCCACTTAAGGCTGATGTATGAGCTTCAAAACAAAGAAAAAGGAATAACATAGGCTCAAAGCAATGTGACTGAGCTAATGACCAATCTATCTTTTAATTAGTGTTCTAGTACGTTAATTTAGTTAGTAAAACTGTCCACATAATCACCCCTCGTCACGTGTTCGACCTAATTTCTGAACTACATTTGGTTCTTGAGAGATGACCAAGGAGTCACTTCCTAGTTTATACTACATTTAATTACTCATCAATTTGATTCGGGTACGGCCTCAATCATCAGAAGTGGCAAAGCATATTGTACAACTAAGAGTAGGTGAAACTCAACTAGGTGGTATCATGGATATTAGGATGCCTAGGGATATTAGGAGTGATGCGAATACTAAATGAACTCTCGACAGTGTTGTTGAGTACCAAAAGTGGTGTGAATACTCAACTTATCTAGGGTAACTAGAGGTTATTCATTGATCAAGCACTAGTGCAATGAAGGGAAACGACAACAGTTGTTTTTTACAATACGCTTTGGTTTTCGAACCGAGACCTACATAGGCGAGGTAAAAAGGTGGGGGACTTTTGGCCTCGATCCCAACCGAGGTAATATCCTAATGGATACTTCATCGATTCGAGCAAGGTAATAACGTGGGCCTATGGCAATTGTTCAAGCTAGAAGCGATGCCAAAGCCCTTTAATTGTTTTTTAAATCATGTGTACCCTATGGCACCAGTTGTGGTTGAACGTAGGCCATAAACAAACTTTTTACCTCGGTTTTGGCCACAATTGAGGCCTATTCTTCTGGAATAATTTTTAATAACAGGTCTGTTTTTGTGATAATAATTAGGGTATATGAATTTCAAATGATGGATAAAATCAAAATTCATTAAATTTAAATATTACTATTTCTCAACCACTTCTAATATGGGTACGAATAGTGTATGCCATCCAATACATTACGTAATATCTACACTCATATGACCCATTTTGTTTGTGACACTACAATATATCATCACAATTATAAAAATTTAGTGAAAATCATTAAAACAAAAAACACTATAAGTATGACTTTAGCATATGTGAAACCTTGAGAGTCAACCATACAAACCTTTTACCGTTAGCAGTTGATCTCCCAAACAACATCATACGTACTACAATGGAACTATTAAAAACAAAAAGGCTTTAACATTTATTTATATAACAAAGAAAGTCCAAACATTGAGATTCTTACCAATTACTTGTCTGAGATGTTTGGGAGGAGACTTATGGAATGAGCACAACCACACAGCATAATCCTTCGGTATGGAAACAATAAGTAGCTGTCAATGGCGTCTGAAATTGATAATAACTTAATTATTATATATTAAAATCATATATGATACTTTGAAGTTAACAAACTTCACTTACCCAGATATATGAGGGATAAAGAATATCTCCTTCCCACTTTCAAATCTGCTGGTGAGCTATGTTTGGATGTCATTAAATTTATTTGCTTTGTGAGTGACTTATGGATCTTTGAACCCATAGACATTATTGTACCCCAAGTTGTTACTAACAACAAACATATACCTAAAATCAAAAGTTACATTTAATATAAGTATACTTGATATATAAATCAATTTGATATAAATAATTGCACATAGACTTACATCATTCATAGATGAATTAATGTAAAATTCAACTCTTCTCTTCCTAATGCAAGCTCCTTGACATCTTGACTATGTGATAACAGTTGAAAAACTGTTATTTTTATACTTAAAATTGACCTTAAAGACAACCTTTATGACATAGAAACTAGCTTGGAATCATGCTTTTGCTTATGTTTTTGAAATAAGAGAGTTGGATGGGTTTTATGTTTGGTTTCCTTTGTTTTTGCAGGTTTTAAGATGAATTAGATGAATTAGATGAAAGAAGTGAAGTAGTAAGGAGTTGGATTCAGAAAAGGAAGTCAAAAGTGCACAAAAAGAGAAGACGCAAGCACCGCTCAATGGAAATTACCGCTGAGCGGTGTTCTTAAAGTCCCGTTGGCACCGTTGAGGGGCAAAAATGCAGCTGAGGGGCACAATTGATGACGCGCACTTACCGTTGAGCGGTATTTATCGCTAAGCGCCATTTTAATGGGCCTTGGGCCACTTTTCTGTAATTTTTAGAAAGCTATATAAGGTTTTAGGCGACCTAGGTTAGACATCTTTGGCTGGAACGAAGCAAAAACACACTTCTTCACCCGTTGGAGGAGGATTTTGGATTCTCAAGCTCTCCTATTCAACTTCTAGAGTTCTATCTTTCATTCTTTCATTGTATTTCATCTAGTTTCACCATGAATATGGTGAACTAAACCTTTATTATTGTTGGGGAATCAATGTAATCCTTTGAAACTCTCATGTATTGAATTTGTTCTTTAATTTGTATGCTTTCTTTCATTAATTGTTAGGGTTTTTCTTCTATACTCTATGCATGCTTTGTTTAACTCATTCAATTGCATGATCATTGATTCTATTTGTATGGACACATATAGATAGGTCTAGACATGAAGAAATTCTCCCAAAAGTAGTATTGCCTGAACATAGGGATATGATGGTTGGTTGCCTTTAAACTTTTGTGCGATTGTAATGCATGAATAATTACTAGGGAGATAAGACATTGTAAACTAGTGATTAGATTAGGCTTTCTTCGCCGAGACATCGAATTTAAGGTAAATTAGAAAGTGGCATTAACATTAATGAAGAAAGGTGAATTCTTGAATAGGATGAATTGATAAACCCCAACAACATAATCATCAATATATTTCAATCACGTTTTTTGCTTCTTCTTTCCAATTGATCAATACATGCATTCATATTTACTTTTTAGTATTTTGCATTAAAATCTTAAAGAATTGGTTTTACAAGTCTTAGATAATCAACAAATCACATAACTGTTTAGGCCGTGAGTCCTTTGGGAAAATGATACTTGGTCTTACCATTTTATATTACTTGATACGATTCGATTACACTTGCCGAGGGTTAACAAGTTTTTGGTGCCATTGCTGGGGACTCGTGGTTTAGCTGTTCTATTTGTGTGATTATTGATTAACTTTGACTTGATTTTTGAATTTCTATCTTTTTATCTTTTTGTTTTTATTTCTTATCTTTCTATCTTTATCTTTTTATCTTTTTGTTTTTGTTTTTATTTATTTTATTTCTATCTTTCTATCTTTTATCTTATCTTTTTGTTCTTTTAAATCTTCTTATCTTTTTTTTCTATCTTTGTATCTTTTCTATCTTTTTGTGCTAACAATTGTTTCTAGGGATTTGTTTTCTTGTGTATGCAGGATACAATTCGAACTAGGAGCAAAATAACTTCAGAACCTCTTCTTGAAGGCTTGGACGAAAGTATAAGGAGGAGGAGAGTTCGAACTTCAACATAATTATTCCCTCCTCCGGAGATACTTTTGCAACCTTCACCACAAGGGTCTAACCAAAGCACTAAAGAGATGGCGGAGGAGAACAATGGTAGACGCACTCTTGCGGATTACACCACTGTGGTTGGCCCTCAACACTTTAATAGTATAGCAAGGCCGATATTCAATGCCACAAACATGGAGGTAAAACCGGAGTTGATACAATTGGTGAAGAGCAATCAATTTAATGGGCTATCACATGAAAGTCCATATGAGCATCTCACCACATTCAATGAGATTTGCAACATTGTGAAGATTAATGGGGTGCCAGATGAAGCAATAAAGCTTAGTTTGTTTCCTTTCTCATTGGGAGGCAATGCTAAGTTATGGTTGAACTCTTTTCTAGAGGGAAGCTTTATTGAGTGGGAACCCGTGGTTGCAAAGTTCTTAAACAAATACTTCCCACAATCTAAATTCAACAAAGGGAAGCAAGAGATTTCTTCTTTTAGACAAGGCATGGAGGAGACATTAGGTCAAGCATGGGATAGGTATAAAAGTTTGTTGAGAAAGACACCCACGCATGGCTTTGATGAAGCAGCAGTAGTCCTTCTTTTCCTTGGAGGTCTTGGTTCACAAACCAAGTTGATGCTAGGTGCCTCAGCTGGAGGTAATATCAAGTGGAAGACTCTAGAGAAAGCAACTGAGTTGATAGATAATATGGATACTAATGATAATGAGTTGCACAATGAAAGAGGAGCTCCAATTCAACAAAAAGGGGTTTTACAATTTGATGGGGAAGTGCATGCCTAGAGAGACGTATACTAATGACATTTAAAAGAATGAATGGAAAATAAAAGCGAAAAAGAGAAAGGAGGAGGAAACTTATGACTCGTAGACACGCCACTTGAGAGAGGACTCCAAGATAAGTGTCGAAGAAGGACCGCCACTCGCTTTGCACAAGATAAGGTCTGCCCAAAATGGACTAGAGACAGAAAACTATGTCAAGAGGAATGAAAATTTGCAATTCAACTCAAAGAATTCATTCAATTTCAAAGTTAATCCAAAAGGAGACCCTAAGCCTTCTTATATAGCCCTTGGAGTGAGTTTGGAGAGTGGAATTAAGAGATGTGGGACTTCTAGTCTCAAGGCTGGCCAACAGCTCCTAAGGTGCTTTAAGTCCCACATTGCTTAATTCCCTTCATCCTGAAGGGTTTATAAGCCAACTAGTTCTCCTAAAGTTCAAAACAAAGAAGAAAAGCTGTACTACCTTGCACTTCCATCTAAGACGCCTTTCTTCCTCTTCTTTTCTTTTAAGACCAAGCCATGAGAGTCCCACATTGCTTGTGCTTAAAGGAAAAGAAGGGTTTATAAGCGTTTATTCTACTAGAACTAATGAAAAGAAATCAAAGAGGCAAATACAAGCCTTTGAAACCTATTCTACTCTTTTTGTGTTTTTGTCACTTTGAAACTCTTGATTGTTGCCCCATTTATGATCATATCACAATTGCAATCAAATGATGCCTTGCTTGTTAAGAATAAGATCATCTCTCAACAGTTCGAAGTAATTAAGAAACTTTCTCAATTACCACAGGAGATACAAAATGTTGTAATGGTTCAATGGCAGCAGCAAAGGTGGCAACCACAGCCTACTCCATCTGGGAAAACCACAAAACTTGAAGAAACTTCCTAGCAATTCATGAAGATGAGTGCATCTTATTGTCAAAATGTGGAAGATGCATTTAAAAATATGAAAATGCAAATCGGGCAAGGGGTCAATAAGATGGAGAGTTGTGAAAGGAATGCAAAATGTAATCTCAGAGAAGAATGTAAGACCATTGTTACTAGAAGTGGTAAAGTGTTTGAAGAGAGAAAACTAGAGAGAAAAGAGAAAGAAAATGAGAGTGAAAAAGAAACATTTGAGTGGAAAGAGAGGGTTGAGAGAGAAAAAAAGAAAGAAAAAGAGGACGAGCGGAAAAAGAAAGAGAGAGAAGAGAGAGATGAGAGAAAAAAAGAAAGAGATTTTGAAAAACCACTTCCTTATCCAAAGAATTATTCAAGGAAGGAGAAAGAAAAACAGCTTGAGAGGTTCATGGAGCTGTTTAAAAAACTGGAGATTACCATACCTTTTCTGAAGCATTGCAATAGATGCCATGATATGAACATTTTTTGAAGGAACTCCTTACAAAGAAAAGAAAATATATTGAGAAGGAGACCATTGAAGTGCAAGGTAACTACAGTGCAATCATACAAAAATTACCTCCTAAGTTTAAGGATCCATGAAGCTTCACTATTCCATGCACCATAGGAGAGTTGGAAGTTGGAAGGGTGTTGGTTGATTTGGGAGCTAGCATTAATTTAATGTCGCTATCGATGTTCATCAGAATTGAGGGTTTGGAACTCAAACCTACCAGAATGGCTCTTCAATTGGCGGATAGGTCTCTTAAATATTCGTATGGAGTGGTTGAAGATGTGTTAGTAAAGGTTGACAAATTTGTATTTCCAGTGGATTTTTTTATAATGGAGATGGAGGGGAATGGAGATGTACCTCTCATTCTTGGGAGACCATTTATGAAGACTGCTAGAGTTTTAATTGATGTGGAGAATGGTAAGCTTAAAGTGAGAGTTCAAGATGAAGAAGTGAATTTTGATGTATTTAAAGCCATGACACATCCTAAAGATGATAAAGCATGTTTTCAACTTGATATACTTGATGAAGTTTGTATGGTGCAAGAAAGGATGATACATTATTCTTCTCCATTAGAGAAAACTCTTATTGACGCTTATGAAGACTTGAATGAAGAAGAAGAGAAATTAATTGATGAATGTATGACGAATTTGGAGACATTGAAGGAGATTCTAGTGGAGGATGCTAAGTTTGAGACAATTGATACCAAAGAAGAGGTCAAAGCAAAGAAGTTAGAATTAAAGATGTTACCATCACATTTGAAGTATTATTTTCTAGAAGAAGATGGAACAAAGCCAGTCATCAGTAATTCTTTGCTTCCTGAAGAAGAAGAAGAAAAGTTGGTAGAAATATTCAAAGCCAACAAAGAAGCTATTGGATGGTCAATCTCAGATCTTAAAGGCATAAGTCCAACTTATTGCATGCACAAGATCTTTATGGAAGATGACTATAGGCCGAGTGCTCAACCACAAAGAAGGCTTAATCCTTTCATGAAGGAGGTGGTTAGAAAAGAAGTATTGAAACTCTTAGAAGCTGGCATTATTTATCCAATCTCTGACAGTGAATGAGTGAGTCCAGTACAGGTAGTTCCTAAGAAAGGTGGGATGACAGTGATCTATAATGAGAAGAATGAGCTTATTCCTACTCCGATTGTTACTGGATGGCGAATGTGTATTGATTATAGGAAGCTGAATAAAGCCACTAGGAAGGATCATTTTCCTCTTTCTTTCATGGACCAGATGCTGGAGAGATTAGCAGGTTAGGCTTTTAGCAGGTCATTTTCCTCTGCCCTAAGCTTCACCCTAATTTTTACTGAGATCTCTTGCTTCATCCTTTGTTCATAATCTTCGTTGTATGTGTATGAAGTCTGACACGAAGAACTCCCAAAATAATCTCTAATTCCTACTCTAGTACTAGTAGCACACACTCATACAAAGTGCTCAGGTCGTCCAATTGCAGTTTTGACACCCGGGCACTGAGGGCGGGGAGTGATCACTAGTGCAAGAGGCACGAAGTGCAAAGGGCACAAACAAGGAGCGGCTCCTGGCAGGCTTCCAGTGGAAGGGGCACATGGACGAATCGAACATACACCGGAATGAGAGGGATCCAGAGACTGTATAGGTATGGGACTATACAGTTGAAGGATAGCTTAAAGGAATTGATTTGGCTACTCATATCACCAAATGCATTTTCTTTTCGGTAGCCTAACCCATAAGAACTCCATGGTTAAGCATGCTTAGCCTGGAGTAATTGAAGGATCGATGACTTTACTAGAAATTGAAGAGAAAAATGAACATAACCGAGTTATGGTTTGCCTAATATTTTTGGGCAAGATTCCACGAATAGCCACCAGTAATAATTGTTGCATTAAACATGACAATCATGAGACTTCATGACAACAAGCTTTAAGTCCTACATAGACACTAAACTCTTAGTATTTGAAGCATATCCTTGTGGTACCTTGATACTCTTTAAAAAAAGGCAAAAACTTATCTTCTCTTGTCTAGACATTGTGTAACATGTAGGGGACAAATAAGTACGTTTACTAATCACCCTAGGTGCCAACTCTTCTTGAATCTTCATGTCAACCAAATCCAAACGGGCATTCACTCCATCTTTTGTCTTTCCCTAAATATTGAGTAGTGTACCAATCAAGCTATCACACACATTTTTCTCCACATGCATCACCTATATGCAATGTCAAAATCTTACTTTGACCAGTATGGAAGATCAAAGAATATTGATTTCTTCTTCCAAGGGGTTATTAGAGATGACTTCTTGGATGTTTTCCCAAATACATGATGTGTTTTATTAACTTTTTCAAGAATTTGAAGGCTAGTAAGTGCATTTGGTGATTCGTCTCTCTCTTGATATCCATCGAATGTTTTTTTAACCTTCGATATGAATGATTACATTTAAAAAATCTTCCATGATGCAGATAAACTGGCTTCTTTCCATGTTTCAATTGACAAGTTGTAGTGTTTTCTTTACATATAAGACATGCTTTATGAACCTCAACATTGTATCTTGACAAATTAACGTAAGTTGGGAAGTCATTAATGGTGCAAAATAACTTTGCATGCATCACAAAAGTTTTAGAACTGAATGCATCAAATATTTCAACCTCATCAACCCACACCAACTTCAAGTCTTCAACTAGTGGGCTTATGCAAACATTTATGTCATTTCCAGGCTGCTTTGGACTAGATATTATCATAGACAACATCTTGTACTTTCTCTTCATGCATAATGCAAGAGATAGGTTGTAAATTATTAATATAACTGGCCGACAACTGTGATTGGTACTTAAATTACCAAATGGGTTCATTCCATCTGTGGCTAAACCAAACCTAAGATTTCTACATTCTTGACCAAATTGGGGAAATTGTTGACCAATATTTTTCCATTGCTTTGAATCACCTAGATGACGAAGCAACCCATCAATTTTTCTCTCATCTGGATGCCATCTAAGGTTTTTAGCATCATTTGGACTCGTAAAAAAAGGCTTAAGTCTGGGCATAATTGCAAGGTACCAAACTACTTTCAAAGCAAATCCATTTTTTTCTATCTGACCATTATCTTGACTATTATTTTTTGACCTGTATCGTGATAACCCACATTTTGAACACTTTTTCAAAAATTCAAACTCTTTTCTATATAAAATGTAGTCATTGGGACAAGCATGTATTCTTATATACTCCATACCCATCAGACATAATTTTTTTCGCATCATAAGTACGAGTGGGTAATGTATTTCCATCTGGCAACATTTATATAATTTATACAATTAGTGTTGAGTACGAGAGAGGGGTAAAGGAATTTATACAATTTGTGCAACGTAATGAGGGTAGAAATGATGATTAAGTGAAGTTTTGATAGCCTTGTGTTAACTGTTTGAATGGAAAAAAGTTGAACGCAACACAAATTAAGGAACATCTTATCTGTGATGGTTTCCTACGATGCTATACAACATGGATATGGCACGACAAAGAAATACACTTTCCTACTCTCTCCCAAATTGATAATGTTATTGATTCCACCATGGAAGAAGATCTACTGGATGAAGACAAATTAGAGGACATGATTCACGATGTTGGCGCAGAAAATTTTGCCAAAGCTCTTATGTATGAGTTGATGTTGACTGATGCGAAAACACCTTTGTATGTCGATTCAACTAAGTTCACACAGTTGTCAGCGGTGTTAAGGATCATGAATTTGAAGGCGACCAATGGATGGATTGATAAGAGTTTCACAGAATTGTTGACGTTGTTAAATGAAATGCTGCCAGATGGAAATACACTACCCACTTGTACTTATGATGCGAAGAAAATTCTTTGTCCAATGGGTATGGGGTATAAAAGAATACATGTTTGTCCCAATGACTGCATTTTATATAGAAAAGAGTTTGAATTTTTGAAAAAGTTCCCAAAATGTGGGTTATCACGATACAAGTCAAAAAACAATAGTGAAGATAATGGTCAGATAGAAAAAAACGGATCTGCTTTGAAATTAGTTTGGTACCTTCCAATTGTGGCCAAACTTAAGCTTTTTTTATGAATCCAAACGATGCTAAAAACCTTAGATGGCATGCAGATGAGAGAAAAATTGATGGGCTGCTTCGTCATCTAGTTGATTCAAAGCAATGGAAAAATATTGGTCAACAATTCTCCCAATTTGGCCAAGAATGTAGAAATCTTAGGTTTAGTTTATCCATTGATGGAAAGAACCCATTTGGTAATTTAAGTATCAATCATAGTTGTTGGCCAATTATATTAATAATTTACAACTTAGCTCCTGCATTATGCATGAAGAGGAAGTACATGAAGTTGCTTATGATAATATCTAGTCCAAAACAGTTTGGAAATGACATAAATGTTTACCTAAGCCCACTAGTTGAAGACTTGAAGTTGGTGTGGGTTGATGGGGTTAAAATATTTGATGCATTCACTTCTAAAACTTTTGTGATGCATGCAATGTTATTTTGCACCATTAATGACTTTCCAGCTTACGGTAATTTGTTAGGATACAGTGTCGAGGGTCATAAAGCATGTCTTATATGTAAAGAAAACACTACAACTTGTCAATTGAAACGCGGAAGGAAGACATTGTATCTGCATCATCAAAGATTTTTAAAATGTAATCATACATATCGAAGGTTAAAAACCACATTCAATGAATATCAAGAGAGAGACGAAACACCAAATGCACTTATTGGCCTTTAAATTCTTGAAAAAGTTAATAAAACACATCATTTATTTGGGAAAACATCCAAGAAGTCATCTATAATGACCCTTTGGAAGAAGAAATCAATATCCTTTGATCTTCCATACTGGTCAAAGTTAGATGTTAGACATTGCATAAATATGATGCATGTAGAGAAGAATGTGTGTGATAAATTGATTGGTACACTACTCAACATTGAGGGAAAGACAAAAGATGGAGTGAATGCTCGTTTGGATTTGGTTGACATGAAGATCCGAGAAGAGTTGGCACCTAGGGTGATTGGTAAACGTACTTATTTTCCCCCTACATGTTACACAATGTCCAGACAAGAGAAGATAAGTTTTTGCCTTTGTTTAAAGAGTATCAAGGTACCACAAGGATACTCTTCAAATATGAAGAGTTTAGTGTCTATGCAGGACTTAAAGCTTGTTGGCATGAAGTCTCACGATTGTCATGTCATAATGCAACAATCGGTGGCTATTCGTGGAATCTTGCCAAAAAATATTAGGCAAACCATAACTCGGTTGTGTTTATTTTTCTCGTCAATTTGTAGTAAAGTCATCGATCCTACAAAGTTAAATGAACTTGAAGACGAGATAGTTATCATCTTGTGTCAAGTAAAGATGTTTTTACCTCCATCTTTTTTTGACATCATGCTACTTTTACTTGTTCATTTGGTTAGAGAAATCAAGTTGTGCGGACTAGTATACTTAAGATGGATGTATCCTATTGAGCGTTATATGAAGATTTTGAAAGGATATGTTAACAATTCATATTGTTCTGAAGGTTCAATCATTGAAAAGTATATTTTTGAAGAAAGTATCGAGGTTTGTTCAGATTACATGAATTCAACAAATCCAATAGGAGTTCCTTGCACGTCATGGTAGAATAAATGTTCTACAACTAAAAGCATCTGAGGTGTAAATATGGTGACGAAAGATCGCGAAGAATTGTTGCAAGCACATCTTTATATATTGAACAACACAGATGAAGTGATCCCTTTTTTGCAAGAACACAAAATCATTGCGAAGGATAAAAATCCAAGACAATCTACAGTTGATGGAGCATAACAGAAAATTTATGTCTTGGTTCAAATCTAAAGTTGACAAAGAGTCATATTCTTCTCAGACTTTGTTGTAGCTTGCAAATGGTTTAAAGTTTGATGTTGTATGTGGTACAAGTTATGAAATCAACAATTACACATTCAATACGAAGACTTTGGATGATAAAAGCACAATAAAAATAATGGAGTCAGTATAAAAGCACGTTCTATATCATATGAACTAATTCCTTATATGTGACAGGAAACAAGAACCAAAGCACAAGGAATAAGTGTTCAAAATAAAAAAAAAAACAAACCCAACTATTATCTCGTGGTGGGTATAAGAAGCTTGAGGAAAAAAATCATCAAACAAAAGGCAAAAGGTAGAGCCTCATTTGAGGGTGGTAGCCCTCAGCCTCCTTCTCCACCTTCTCGGCATGAGAAGTGGAAGTTGGCTTGTTTAAGATCATCGGGCGCCTACTCTTCTAAGACTATAGGAAAAATATCTAAAAGAATTGTAAGTTATCACTATTCCTAAAATAATAATAGTTTCATTATACATACTACATTGAACTTTTTAAATGAATAATGGTTTTTTGTTATGTTACAGGACTCCTTGGTTGAGCAAAGCTTCCAAGGTCAATTTACTCCAGAGGGTGGCCAGGATATTCTTATCACTGCAATTGAATGACCTGAGCACTCTAGATGAGTGCGTGTTGTTGGTACTAGAGTAGGAATTAGAGATTATTTTGGGAGTTATTCGTGTCAGACTTCATATGCATACAATGAAGATTAGGAACAAAGGCTAAAGCAAGAGATTTTAAAAAAGCTTAGGGTGGAGCTTAGGGCATAATTGTATGATGAAGTCACTACAGAAGTGACTGAAAGAGTTATGCGCCAATTCATGCAGCAATTTGAGAGTTATTGGATGCATCCACAGTCATCTCCTGTACAAGAACATGTTGTGCCTCCCATAGGTAAAATTAATAAACATTTTTGTTGAATAATTTATTATTTGTATAATCTAAAATTTACTTTGACAGGAAGAAGTGAGAAAGAAAGTTGTTTAGCACCAGCCCTCCCAGCGGATGACATGGACAACGCTAGTCCATGTTTGCTATACATTTAGATGGTATCGGGACAATGTTGGTAGCTCATGGAACAATGTTTCAGGCAGCGACAATTATTCATGGTATGGAGCTATCAGAGCATGAGGTCAAGGTGTCTGTAGACGACATTATCATACCAAATGCCTCAATTCCTTGGTCCACAAATGAGATTTTCACTGTGGCACAGACATTCGAGTCTTTTATCGCTTGGCTTAAACACTTGGTTGGTTCTGTTTCTAACCCCCCGATATGAACTCTTACTTTACACTTCTTAATTTTAAAGTTTACATGTTATTGATGTTGAAACTTATCCTAGTTTTCCATGTAACAACAGACGCATGGACAACAGAAGATTCCTTTATCTAAGAACGATCCTCTTTGTGCATTGTAGCAACTTTGTGACATCATTGGAAATGAGCTTATGAAGGTTGAATATGATCCTAATGTATTTGGGAGAGACTCTAAGGACCCAATATACATGCATAGTCAAGATGTCAAGGAGCTTGCGTCGGGAAGAGAAAAGTTGAATATTTTATTAATTCAGCTATGGATGATGTAAGTCTATGAACAATTTTTTATATAAAATTGATTTATATATCAAGTATACTTATATCAAATGTAATTTTTGATTTCAAGTATATGTTTGGTGTCTGTAACAACTTGAGGTACAATGATGTATATGGGTTCATGTGTCTTGTGCAGAGAGCCAACACTCCTACTCTACTTCCTAAGAAGCCACTTACATTCCTAAGGAAGACACTTGCAAAACATTTAATTAGATTATACATTAGTACATAGTTATTACGATTTAAAATACATTAGCACATGTTGATTTATAGTTATTAGACTTTGTACATTATGCTTTAAACATTATGTGTTGTAAATGTTGATTATGTGTTGATTGTGTTGTATATCACAAAAACAGACCTGCTTTGAAAAAATTTCTAGGAGAACAGGCCTCAGTTGTTGCCAAAACCGAGATAGAAAGCATATCTATGGCGTCAGTTCAACCACAACTGGTGCCATAGGGTGCACTTGACTTTTTTTAAAAAAAATTAAAGGGCTTTAGCATCGGTTCTTGCTTGAATTGCTGTCATAGACTCACGTTATTACCTCAGTATATTTAAATAACTAAACCAAATAAATGTTATAACACTCATCAATATACATATAACTAAATTTTAATACCAAAATATTTCAATATAAATCTATATTAAAATTCAAATTCAAGTACAAAATATCAGTTAAAATCCTAACACAAAGAACTAAAAGAATATAAGTGTTATGGAGTACTACAAATGTAAACCTAGAGCTGTCAAAATGGGTTACAACCCGTGGGCCAACCCGACCCACCACGGGTTCATGCCAAGTTAGGTTTAATAAAAATGTATTTTTTTATGCTAGTCAATTTTCACCCCAGCTTATCCGGATTGAACCCATGGTGAGCTGGATTGATTCACTAATCCACCTTATTTTATTTTATTAATTTAATATCTCACGAAACCCTAAAAAATACTTTCCTCACTCACTGAGTCATTGTGACTGTATACTAAAAAAGAAACCTCATGTCTTGAGTTTAACAACATTTTAGGAGTAAAATTTATTTAGATTTAAATTAAAAAAAATTGTAATTTTAGTTTTTTTCTTATTTTAAAAAGATTATAATTAAGTGAGCCAATTAATCAACTCGTGGTGGGTTGAGCCGGGTTCAAATTTGTCTGACTTGCTAATAAATGAGTCAGGTTGGGTTGACTCACTAAGTGACCAACCCGTCGTGGGCCAAGCTGGATTGGACGGATGACCCGTTTTGACAACACTATGTGCACCTATGATATTTCAAAATAAGAGAACTAAACATCAAACTATATTCTTCGATTATCACATATGGTTTCTCACGTCCAAATCGTGTTCCATTAATTGACATGCTTCCCATAATCCAAAACACACTAAAAATCAGTTTTCTCATTCTCCTCTCTTCTTACTTTCATCCTCTTTCCCTCTTTTAAAATATTCTAGGTTATTATTTTATACTCTTTAGAGATCCTTGTTAGTTCTGTGACCCTCAGAAATTCTGAAAAGTTCTTGTTGCATCCTAGGAGACTTGTGCAATACACCGCGGATAAGTCCTTAAGGACAGTGTGAAACTACACGCCTCAGAAAATACTGTTTGTAAGCTTCTTACAACAATCTTAAGGACTTATGACTGACATCAACAACATGCCTTCAGAAAGCCAAACCATTGCTTTCGGAACCCAAACAGTCTTCGCAAAATTGCTTCCGGAAGTGTCAAAATCAAGGTTTTCTCTGGATAGAACTTCCGACGTTAGCAAGAACATGTGTCTACCCTTTTAGACATGTATGGAGTTGCTGCTGTTCTTTCATCTCCAAAGCCCGACTCCACTATTCCTTCAAACTCAAACCTAGTTGAAGAGTGGACTTACGGGAATAAGGTATGCCGACACACTCTACTTAGTATACTTTCTAATGATTTGTTCGATGTGTATTGTTCCTACAAGGAAACAAAAGACATTTAGGACTCATTGATTCTCAAATACACTGTCGAAGATGCCGTCACACAAAGATTCGTCATAGGAAACTACTACCGTTGGGAGATGATTGAAGACAAGGACATAGAAACTCAAATCAATGAGTACCACAAGCTGCTAGAAGATATCAAAGCAGAAAATATTCTACTACCAAATGAATTTGTTTCAGAACTTCTGATTGAGAAATTGTCGCCATCCTGGACAGATTACAAACAACAGTTGAAACACAGGCACAAATAGATGTCTCTACCATAACTCATTACACACATAATAATTGAAGATACCAAAAGGAAGGAGTCTGCTACTGCAAGGGCCAAAGCTTTATCTGCGGAAGCAAATATGGTAGAAGTAAACATGTTTCCAAAAGGTACGAATACAAACCTGATCACAAAAAGAAAAATAATTTTCTTAAATCTCGTCCCAATGAATCTAAACTCACCTTTAAGAAGAAAGGAAATTGTTTCGTATGTGGAAAGTCTGGCCATCATGCACCACAGTGCAAGCGCAGAGCGAGAAACGACAATCCTTCTAGGGCCAATATAGGCGAAGGAGATGACATTATTGTTGCGATCGTTTCTCAAGTGAATCTGATGATCAATGTGAGCAAGTGGGTGGTAAACTCTGGTGCTACCAGGCATATCTGTGCAAACAGAAGTGCCTTTACCTCTTAAACTAGTGTAGGGGATGGAGAAGAACACGTCTACCTCGGTGATTCCAAGACCACTCCTGTTTTGGGAAAAGGAAAAGTTCTTCTCAAACTCATATCTGGAAAGACTCTGGCCTTGAGTGATGTGCTACATGTGCCATCAATCAGAGTTAATTTAATCTCTATAGCACTATTGGGAAGGGTAGGGGTTAAAGTGTCATTTGAGTCTGACAAGATCATTATGACAAAAAATAATGTTTTCGTGGGGAAGGGATATTGTGATCAAGAACTCTTCATTCTAAATGTTTCTAAAAATATTAATGAATCAAGTTCTTCTGCTTATATTGATGACTCGTATGATATATGGCATGCTAGATTAAAACATGTGAATTCCTCTTATGTTTTGAAATTACAACGACTAGGATTGATTAATATGCATGATAAACAGAGTAGTAAATGTGATATATGTGTAAAATCTAAATTAACAAAGAAAACATGTCTAGAGGAGGTAAAAATTATTTTGTGACCTTTATAGATGATTATTCTAGATACACCAAAGTTTACTTAATCAAACATAAAGATGAAGCCTTTGATGTGTTTTTAACCTATAAAGCAGAAGTAGAAAATCAATTGAATAAGAAAATTAAAAGGATTAGATCAGATAGAGGTGGTGAGTATGTGTTCTTTAATGACTTTTGTGTTAAAGAAGGGACTATCCATGAAGTGACCCCACCATATTCACTTGAGTCTAATGGAGTAGCTGAGAGAAAAAATAGAACCCTTAAGGAAATGATGAATGTTATGCTTGTTAGTTCTGGTGCACCTGATAACCTTTGGGGAGAAGCCTTGCTTACTGCAGGTTTTTTACAAAATAGAATACCCCATAAGAAAACCGGTAAAACTCCTTATGAGTTGTGGAAAGGTTACCAACCTAACCTTAAATATCTAAGAGTGTGAGGGTGCTTAGCTAAGGTGCTTAGCTAAGAAAAGGAAAATAGGATCTAAAACTTCTGATTGTATGTTCTTAGATTATGCTGAATTTAGTGCTGCCTATAGATTTCTATTTGTTAAAAGTAACATACTTGAGAGAAATTTTATAACGGAGACGAAAAATGCTGAGTTTTTTGAACATGTGTTTCCCTCAAAGGTTAGTGAGATGTCTCAACCTGTTGATGATAATGATAATAATAATACCATGAATAAGGATTTGAGAAGAAATAAAAGATAAAGAAAGAAAACTTCTTTTGGAGATGACTTTTATACTTATCTTGTTGATAATGATCCAGCTTTATAGAAGCTACTAGTGCTCCCGATGCAAAACAGTGGGATAAGGCCATTAGGACTGAAATTGAATCAATTAAAAAAAAAAATACTTGGACTTTAGTAGATTTTCCTAAAGGAGCGAAACTCATTGGTTGTAAATGGATCTTTAAGAAAAAGTATCACCCTGATGGATCCATAGAGAAGTATAAGGCAAGATTAGTAGCAAAAGGTTTTACTAAAAAACCCAACATTGATTACTTTGATACTTTTGCTCCAATGACTAGGATTTCCTCTATTCGAGTGTTGTTAGCCCTAGCAACTATCCATAAACTAGTGATACATCAGATGGATGTTAAAACAGCCCTTTTGAATGATGATTTAGAGGAGGAAATTTATATGACTCAACCTGAAGGGTGTATTGTACCTGGTTAAGAGGATAAAGTATGTAAACTCTTAAAATCCTTGTATGGGTTGAAACAAGCACCAAAACAATGGCATGAAAAACTTGATAAAGTGTTGCTTTGTGATGGTTTTTCACCTAATGATGCAGATAAATGGGTGTACTTTAAGTTTGAAAATGGTGATTGTGTCCTTATATGCTTGTATGTTGATGACATGTTAATATTTGGTACATGCAATGAGATTGTCGCTAGAACTAAATTGTTTCTAGGATCAAAATTTGAAATGAAAGACATGGGTGAAGCCAATGTGATTTTAGGTATTAGAATCATAAGGAAGGGAGATAGTATATTACTATATCAAGAACAATATATTGAGAAACTTCTTAAGAAGTTTGGGTTTTATGACTTAAAACCAGTAAGTACCCCTTATGATGCTAATTCTAAATTAATGAAAAATAAAGGAGAATCATTATCTCAGCCTTAGTATGCCTAGATAATTGGGAGCTTACGGCACTTGATGAGTTTTTCTAGACCTGATATTGCTTATGCAATAGGTAGACTAAATAGGTATACTCAATGTACAAATCAGGAACATTGGGATGCACTTGCTAGGCTTATGAGATACTTAAGAGGTTCAATGGATTATGCCATTGAATATAGTGGATTTCCCGCTGTACTAGAAGGGTATTGATGCTAACTGGATATCCGATTCAGATGAGACAAGATTCACTAGTGGTTATGTATTCACACTTGGAGGTGGTGCAATTACATGGAGATCAGCCAGAAAAACAATCATTGCAAGATCAACAATGGAATCTGAGTTTGTTGCTCTTGAGATGACTGGTAATGAGGCTGAGTGGTTGAAAAACTTTTTAGCGAACCTTCCACTAGGAATGAAACCAACCCCATCGGTATCAATACACTGTGATTACCAATCGACAATAGCTATAGCTAAAAACAAGAATTACAATGGAAAGAATAGACATATTCAATTGAGACACAATTTGGTGAAACAATTGTTAAAGAGTGGAACTATTTCCATTGATTATGTGAAGTCAGAATGGAATCTAGTAGATCCTCTGACAAAACCCCTAAGAAGACAAATGATATTAGAAACATCAAGGGGAATAAGACTTAAGCCATTTGCAAACAAACAAGTGATGGTAACCCAACCTTTGTGATTGGAGATCCCATGAATAAAGTTCATATGGGTAAAAACAAGTCACTTGTTAGTTTTGATAGCACTAAATTGATTTTAATCAATTATGTCCATTCCTATGGTGTGTGTGAAAGTGCTAGAGACTGCATTATTGAGAGGCTAAACTTTGTTATTAAAATTCTATGTGGTGAAAGAATTTTAGTTTAAACAAAGTTTTTAATGATTTTCATATCCCTTATGGGTGGTGTATGATTTGCAGCATACACTTGATGAAATCACCTATATGAGTGTCAAGTGGGGCCACTTGCATGAGATCTTGGCCTGATTTCTAGAGCACTCATGAATACCGGGCACGTGCATGGCCTAGTAAGCGTAACATAGTGATAACAGCAAGGATTGTGGGGGTGTATTGTGATTGAGAAACCTCTAACACACGTCAAGTGTCTTTGGTTCATATAGCTTGTTATACCAACTACATTGTGTGTTAAGTATCTCAATCTAAGACTGGTTCATATAGCTTGCTATACCAACTCTGATGTATTACATCCTATGAGACTCAAAATAAAAGTTCTTATCTTTCTTTTAATGTTTGAACTATTTGAGTCAAAGACTTTTCTTTCAACTCTATTTTGCAATATGTGGGAGATTGTCATAATATATTATTATATTGCAAAATATGAAAATGTTGTGTTGCAACGTTAGATTGGCAACGTTAACATTTCTTAATTGTCAACACTAGAATTTTAAAAGCAACGTTCAAATAATTTATTTGCTGCAACGTTAAAACATTTTATGGTTTTTAATTTCTTTTATTAAATTGATTCTTCCCTAGCTCTATAAATAGAGAGCTTTTTCCCATTCCAAAACACACCAAAAATCAGTTTTCTCATTCTCCTCTCTTCTTACTTTCATCCTCTTTTCCTCTTCTAAAATATTCTGGGTTATTATTTTATACTCTTTTTAGAGATCCTTGTTAGTTCTGTGATCCTCAGAAATTCTGAGAAGTTCTTATTGTATCCTTTTGTCAGCTTTTTACAACACAAATTGACTTGTGAAATCATAACTCTTTGTAAATTTTTGTGATTCCTTCCATCTATATCATGTTCACTCTGTTTGCACCGATTAAATTCATCAATTCCATTGTTTACGCATATTGTTGTCTCAATTCTTTATTTCAAACCTGTTTTCACTTTCTATTCGATGTTCAATCACTTAAACTTTTGCAAAATGTTGAGTTCTAGCAAATGCATTGACATTGTTTGGATTCAGTGAGCACATAGTTGCCCTATTTTCATTCAAGAAGCACAAAGTAGCTCTTGAACATCAAAGGTATAAATGGTTTGATGTTGAAAGAAGCAAATTCTGGTATTGACCATTAATTATGTTTTTATGCACTGTTTCATTCGCGAATTGTTGTTTCTACATCTTCATACATTTTTGTTTTCGAATTTAGTTGTCTCTAGGTCTTATAAGCTTCTAGGAACCTCCAGGATTCAATTCACATCACATTAGAAGTAGAATTTAGGGAAAAATCAGTTCGACAGTTATTATCGTTAATTAGGGTTCTAGAATTAGGATTTTCTGAATTATGAGATTTTTTGTTGAATTTCCAGTTTTACTTTGCAAGTGTATCCATACCTAAGTGTTTCACATCATTCCTTTCATCGAATTGAGCATTCCTACTGAAAATTTCATTTCGTATTCATAGCATCTCTAGCTTAGTTGATTTTCTGTATTTTACGCATTTTAGTTTGAATTAGGAGTTGCATGCATATTTCAGTAGCTTTGAGCATAGATTGTAGCTGTATTTAGGATTGTTAATTGTTCTGTAGCTTAGCACAACATAATTCCACTTGCATTTACTCGAACATTTCATCAAACACCTACCTACCGAGAGTGTGCATTTAGTTTCTCTTAGGAATTTTATCAAACAATTTGTGTATAACCTTTCCTACATCATTTTAGGTATCATTAGAGTTCATATTAGTTTAGGATTAGTTATTTTAGACATTTCAGACATTCATATCATCACCTAGACATTTCATTTGCATTTAGAAGCTAAAAGTAAAGAATTATAGTTCATCTTTGTATTTAGCACCAACTTAGAGTCAGATTTAGAATTAGGTTGAATTCTATTATAGCACATAATTTATATAAAAACACACACACACACACACACATATATATATATATATATATATATATATATATATATATATATATATATATATATATATATATATATATATATATATATATTTATATTAGATATTAGAATTACTTATTTTTTTCCACTTAAATCACATCACACACTATAATTAGTTAATTGATTGTTTTATTTTTAGATTTATTTTTGGTTGATGCTATGCTACTTTAAGGAAAAATCATTACTTGCGAGGCAACTTAGAGTTTATCATTTATATATATATATATATATATATATATATATATATATATATATATATATATATATATATATATATATATATATATATAAATCTTGACTCTCAATATCAGGTATACTAATATCTTATTATTGTTCAAACATCATGGGAAAAGATTATGATTATCGAATACATTGTTCAAAGGCTAGTGTTGCTCATTTTTGTGGCAATAGATTATCAAAGTCTTTCTAAAAAGAAAAAGGAAGGAACTAAAGGTGACAATACCTCAATTATGGCTAAATCAAAAGCTATCCAAGTTTTGGACTTAGCCGCGAATTTAACTTTGTAGTCATCTCTTAATTAGGCCACAAGCCATGCTATTGTAAAACCTGCAGTCCAATCGAGAACAAATTTAATTCCATCCTCTCAATATAAGGTCTCACGATATCCCCCTTAGTTAATCTATCAAGAAAAAAAGGATCTTTAAGGTGGACCATGTCTACATTAACACGAACTCCAACTTTTTATGACAAATCAACATGAAAGCTAATGTTGGGTTTGGAGGCAGAAGATTCCCAATGCCTTATGATGCTCAATTGTTAGATTCTATTGGCACGATTGGTTGTTGAAACTCTAATGAGGTGACGATGGCAAGGAGCATGGTTATAGTTCACCATTTTAAGAATACATACAATATGTTATTTTTATTTAATTATTTAATTACATAAAATATACCAATAAAATAAAAAGATATTTTTATTTTATACTAGTAGTATACTTTTTAATCAGTGTAATAATAAATGTTAGCCATAAAAGATCTTTGTAGATTATATTTTTTATGTTATAATTATATTTGAGATAACTATAAAAATATTATGTATATATTTTATTGTGTTATCGGTTTTAGTAGTTGGATGAAATGTTATTGAGAAAGAAAAATAAAATGAATGAAAATTGAAAAGTTAAAAATATTTGTAATAAAAGATAAAATAAAAATAAAAATGTTTGGTTTAAGAAAAAACATTAAAATAATTTATTAAGATAATAAACCTAATTGTGTTTTAAATTTCTAAAATTTTATACTGAAAGTCTCAATCCTTCGACGAAAAAAGTAATTTTAAAACATTAAATTTAAGTAATCATGAATAATTTAAAAATTATTTTAATAATTCAAATTTAACTTTAAAGGAATAAAATATTATTTTGCAAACTTAAAAGTTTAAATTGACATTTTTTAATTTGAACTATAAAATTATCTTTATACGAAAAATTCACAAGTAGAAATATTATTAAATAAATATAATTAAAATCTAGCGAGTTACTTTTTATTTATTTTTCTATCTTTTCTCTTTGCTCTAAATACACTATTTGTTTTTTGTCTGGATCCTGTTGCTGTTTTAGAAGTAAACATGCAATAATGAGAATAAGAAAACAAAAATATGGTGTACTTTACAATGGAGAAGCGGTGCATGAAACTGGAGGAGACAAGGAGAATAAAAGTCTCAAAGGTTGACGCAAAGAATGACGTAATAGAAACCATATAGTAATTGAAGTAATAAAAATAGTAACAATGATAATATTATTATTTTCAGCAATCACACGGTTCACAATGCAACTCATAAAACTTTTAACTAAAAATCAAACTTAGACACAGCTAAGAAATTCATTTTGTTTTTTGGATTAATTCCAATATTTCTATTTCTGGAATAAGATCCTTCAAATCAAATAACAAAGAAATTAAGCATTTAAATATTATTATATTACTTATTATTTTAATTATACTATATATATATATGTCTAATTTAATTAATACTAACACATATTTAAGAGAATTATAACATAATATGCTGATGATATGAAGGGAGAATTATTGTAGGGATATATTTGTGAAATATAATCAATTGTGAGGATAAGAATATTGGAAAAATCATTTATTGACGACTTATTTTTTTAACTTTTTATTTTAATTTCTCCTTTAATATAGATTATATGAATATATTGCTACTAACCTTTGATTTATTAGTTTGAATATAAAAAATGGAGTACACAACTACTCCCATAAGAATGATGCTGATATGAATATGATGATTAGCTTAAAAATATTACTAATTCAAAATTAAATATTATTACAAGAAAGTAATGCAAAGAGATTTGTTAGGTTTATGAAATGTAAATTCTAAAAATTATCTACTATTTATGTCACCATATATAATAAATATAATATAATCATATTTCTTTTGTCCTTTTTATAAAGTGTAAACATCTCTTATTCTATTTTAATTTATTTGTTGATAAAATGGAAAAGAAAATTGTTAAAATGTGTAATCAAATGGATTAATACTACACACAATGTTAAAATAAACCAAATATTATTTAATATAGAGTAGAGAATATATAGAAGTATTTATCATAATATAACATATAATCTCTATATTGATAGTAATAAAAAAAGATACAATGAAATTATGAAATCAATTTAAATCCAACAATATAAATTAGTTTGATTGGGTTGAAACTATTTTTATATTCAATTTTTAAACTAAATTAAAGCAATTCACATATAATTTTTTATACATAATATGATTTTATTTTTAATTGAAAATCGATTCAAATGTTAGAGGGAATATCTAACCACATATCCGTGGTCTAAAGCAAGTGAAGAGAAAAAATAATTAAAAAGACAGATTCATTTTGTGACGTTTTGGAAATACGAAAATTTCCAAGTAAGAAATAATTCTGATATATATATATATATATATATATATATATATATATATATATATATATATGTATGTATATGTGATGTTGGTGAAAGTTTTGATAAATAATTAATGTCCGTATCTAATAGCGTGATACTAACTGAAATGATAAAAGAAATATTCAATAATATGATACGCAATGGTATGATGGTGTTATTTATTTGCGAGATATGTGGTGTCGCCTACTGAATTAGGTCTAATGTGGGATCTTGTCGCACGCATGCATTCCATATCAGATGCCATGCTTCAAACCTTTTTCAGTGCTTCAACGTGCTACTAACCTTTGGTCGGCACCTAGTTTTTGTACTCATATATATCAATCCCATTATTCAAATCTATTTCAAAACTAATTTAAATTGCTCATCGTCTTGTACCATTACTTATTTATTTTGGTTTAAACCCTTTAATTGTCGTTATTTATGTGGAGTTTTCGCGTTTTGATCTCCTTCTTTTTAGAATCCCCAATTAAGTTCTTATAAGTGCTAATTTGAATCAATTGAGTTTCTGCCGTTAAATTTAGTTAACAGAGTTAAGTTTTTACACAGATGAAAGGTTGATGTGTTAATTTTTTTGAAACGTGGCATGCTGATGTGAGAGTAATGTGCTTGTGAAACACTTCCTTGCTTCATTGCGAAACACTTCCTCACAACCTGTAAAACATTTCCTCACAACCTACAAAACACTTCCTCACAACCTGCAAAACCTTGCTTCATCTCCTTTATCGCGAAACACTTCCTTGAAACCTGCAAAACCTGAAACACACAAAGTCCCAATTCTCTTTGCACCAGAAACCCTAAAGTGCGACTTTGCTCATCTTTCAACCACTGCGACGGAGCAACTCCTCCTTTATCGCGAGCCATCATCTTTGTTGACCTGCAAATCGCGAGCAACCACCTCGAGCTTCTCACACTACCAAAGGAACACATAGCCACCAAGGTTTTTTCATTATCGCAATCACATGGGACGCAAATCCCTTAGCCCAAATCGGGAAATCACGAAACAACTCCTCTTTATTGCTGAACCTCAACCCTTGGGGCTCCCGCTGCAACTCCCTCTCTAACAACAGATTCGGCCTGAACGCTGTCGCGCTGGCGGGAATCGTTCCTGAGGATCTCCTCCCGGCGTGGCACTGGACTGACTAGTTCGTCATTGAATTCATCTTCCACAACCGATTATTGAATCATAGGTGCAAGGTCAACCAGATCGTGGAACCTATTTTGATCATCTTCCACAATGCGCTTTTTTGCTTCGCTGGCGCCCGTTGACGCGCATTCCTCCAAGACTTCCGCGCGATTCTACTGAGCCAATGCTGCGACGCGGACGAGTCATGCCGCACCGTGAACTGCACTGGGACGCGATGCTCAAACGGCACGTCGGCGATTCTCGAAACGTTTCTGGACTCTGAATTCTGCTTACAGGTGAGAGGGGACAGCTTCGCACGTAGGTCCATTTTCGATTGCATGGTGGCCGGTTCGATTCCAGTTTTCTTCTAGTGGAGAAGCCGAACAAACCGCTCCATTATTGTTGTCCCCGACAATGACCAAGAAGAAAAATTAAACAGAACAAAGGAAATGAAAACCTAACGCTTGCGCGAAAAATAAAAAGCGTAACTGAAGTTAAAGAAAGGAGATTATTGGATTGGTAGCTTTAGAAGGGGAGCGTACCTATTTACAAAGAGTGTTGAGAATGGAGAAGAAGATTGGGATTGAGAATGGAGAAGAAGATTGGGATTGGGAATGGCGAGAAGATGTAAAAAGGAGAAGAAGATGACCAAATGCCACGATTCAACTCTAAATATGCCACGTTTAAAGATATTAACACGTCATCCTCCCACCTGTGTAAAAACTTAACTCCGTTAACTAAATTTAACGGCAGGGACTCAATTGATTCAAATTAGTACTTATAAGGACTCAATTGGAGATTCTAAAAAGAAGGAGATCAAAATGGGAAAACCCTACATAAATAACAACAACTAAAGGGTTTAAACCATTTATTTTCTCTCAAGGTAAGATGTAGTGAAAATAAACAAATTTGGAATTCGTAAATATTTTAAGTAAAATTCATAATGGATACTGAATGAATATTTTTTAAATAAATATACTTCTCTAGTAATGAATATGAGTATTTTGATGATCTGTTTGTTCATAAATGGATCTCTTGGATATATATTGTCTGATATTTATAAATTTTATTTTAATATTTTTTTAAAAAAAATTAAAGTCATCAAAATAAAATTATTAGTGTTTCAGGATGTAGATCGAAAGACACACTTCTATAATTTTACCTAATCTCTTCTTTCCTTTAAGTTTGTCGTCGTGTTTTTTGACTAGTCCAAATTCGAGCGGTAGATACCTATTAAAGACATTCTAACACTCAAGTCATTTTTAAATTAAATGTTTAATAAATGCAACTATTTACCTTTTTGTCTTACCTCTACATTTATATGTTTTGTAATAAGTCTTTGATTAGGACTGACCTAATTGTGATCCAATCTTGTTTAAGCACACTTTTACATGCCTAATCTACCGAATGGTCCCAAAGATAAGTATTTCGACCATTCGATATATACATTTGTATTTCAGTCTGTGGTTGCTTTCAACTGACCATTCAATAGATATTTACCGGTCGGTTCATATGATACTATTAGTGAGATAAATATAAAGTAGAAGTTTCCAAAATTTCATTTTATATATTTATATTTTATATTTAAATATATGAAATTGAAATTATTTTTAAAGATTAGTTTGTCAAACCTATACTTTCAGTAGAAGAAATCAAGTGAATAGCGTTCCACTTAACCCACCTAAATGTAGAAACGGACGTTAATGCTCTGTTGTGCATCTGTTATCAGCCTATGTCCCATTCAAGGAAAAGCTTTCCATAATTTACACGCGAGGTATAATTTACACGCGAGGTAACAGTGGGAGAAAAATAGCCTGGAATTTTATGACCGTTTACCCATTTTTGTTTTTAAAAAATAGGTTTAATAGGTTCGGAGGTCCCTATATTTGGGGGTTCGTTTCAATTGGGTCCTCCAATTTTTAAAGTGATCAATTATGTCCCTAATTTGGTAAATGTGATTCAATAATAGGATCTCCGTTAAATTGAGTTAACTCTGTTAACTTTGTTATAAAGTGGCAAGCTGAGGATAATTGTTATCCTCGAAAAACATGATTTGGTAAGGTTTGCAGATATTAATATCCTCGAAAAACATGATTTTGAAAGTGATCAATTTAATGGAGATCCTATTATTGAATCACATTTACCAAATTAGGGACCTAATTGATCACTTTCAAAATTGGAGGACCCAATTGAAACGAACCCCCAAATATAGAGACCTCCGAACCTATTAAACCTAAAAAATATTAACAATAGAGTGGGCTCAACCCCTGCTTTCAATTTAATATTTAAATGTAAAACAAATTTTAACTAATTTTTAAGATAAAATTTCTTAATAGTGACTGTTACACCCTCTCTCTATATATTTTTTAAAATTATTTATATAGGTAAAGTTTGTCTAGTCACGTCTTTAACTTCTTTTTTAATTACATATTGAAATATGGGTGTAAGGAGTAATTAGTAAGCTCTCCAAATAAATGACACATAAGGGTGTATGTGAACACAGAAAAGAAAATAAGACACTAGTGCATAAATCACTTTAGACGTTTGTTATTTTGGAATTTTTACGTTTGATCAGTACCGAACGTTTATATGAGTGAAGTTGATGGGACATCCGACTGGTGTAGTCGGACGTCTATATAGACGTCCAACTAAATAGGTCGGATTTCTATATAGACGTCTGACTAAACAAGTCAGACGTCTAAGACCTTGGAACGAGTTTGGCCTCTGTAATTCATTGGACGTCTCTGTATACACTGACATACGTCTATAGACGTCCGATATGACATTAATAGACGTTTAGTGGTTATTGTTTTTTAAAAAATTGATTTATGTTTGCAATAAAACCACACCTGAAAAGCAGAAAATTGTCCCAGAACATTATAATATAATATATCAACTCGTTTGAAGTTAACAAAGTACTAAAAAACAATCCAAAACTTAAACTATCAAAAGTTAAAGTTAAACTAAATCTAAATATGCTGAACAACAATAATAAATCTTCATATCTAAGTCCATCTTTGCAGAATATAAGTTGTCCACTTGTCTTATCTTCTTAATTGCATCCTCTGGTATAGCAGATGTACTCTTGAAGCGCTACAAAATGAAGAAAGATGCATTATCAGTCCTATCTTACAACAAAGTTAAGTTGTTAGAAACTAAGAATCTAAATAAGTTAAGCATCATTTGAATGTGGATGTAACTCAAAACGGATTCCCATGTCAGCCAAAGCTTGTCGTGCTTTTATTCCGTCTTTTGTCTTCCCTTTCACGTTTAATAGCGTTCCGATGACACTATCACAAACATTTTTATCAACGTGTATGACATCTATACAATGTCTAACATCAAGTTTACACCAATACGAAAGATTAAAAAATATTGACCGTTTTTTCCAAATGTCTTTTGCAAAGGTACTTTTATGATGTTTTCTGAAGACAATGTCAATGTTTTTTACTTCGTTGTACACTTCTTCACCATTGCGGGGTTTGCACACAACCTCATCCTCAGCACTTCCATTAAATGCTTTTTTCAATCTACGGTAAGGGTGATTACGAGGAAAGAATTTTCGATGTCTTGTATATATTGTCTTTTGACCATGCTTCAATTGAAGGTAACTAGTGTTTTCTTCACAAATGGGACATGCAAAATGACCTTTAACACTATAACCGCTTAAGTTTCCATATGTTGGGAAATCATTTATAGTGCAAAACAACATTGCATGCAAACGAAAAGTTTCTTGAACATCTGAATCGAACACTTCGACCCCTTCTTCCCACAACATTTTCAAATCATCAATTCAAGGCTTCAAGTAAACATCAATGTCATTTCGAGGTTGTCTAGGACCCGATATCATCATGGACAACATCACATATTTTCTCTTCATGCACAACAATGGAAAAAGATTGTATATCATCAACATAACTGGCCATGAACTGTGTTTGCTACTTAAGTTCCCATAAGGATTCATACCATTAGTTGCAAGTGCAAGTCTTAAGTTTCTTGGATCTGCACCAAATTCTGGAAATGTTTCATCGATCTTCTTCCATTGTGGTGAATCAGCTAGGTGTCAAACAAGATTATCGCACTTTCTTCCGGCAGCATGCCATTTAAGGTTCTTTGCATCTTCTTTAACAGAGAACATACATTTGAACCTAGGTATTATAGGCAAATACCACATCACCTCAGCAGGTGCACCATCATTACCTTCATCACTAGTGTTTTTGTCATTTTTCTTTTTAAAACGGGATAAACCACACATTGGACAATACTTTAGCGAAACAAACTCCTTTATATACAAAACACAATCATTAGGACCAACATGTATCTTTTGATATTTGAGTCCCTTTGGACATAAAATTTTCTTCACAAACATCACGTATCATGTCCTGTAAATGATCACTCATCCATTCTTGCACATAATTTGTTCCTCGTGATGTGGTAGGTTGGTCTAGTACTTCACCATGCCAAGTCCAAATGATATAAGTTCTCATTATGCCGAACATGAATAGATGGTCAAGCATATTGCCTAAGTCTTGGAGTGTTTGATTAAGACAACGAACACAAGGACAAAAATATGTCCCATTCACGAACTAAGCATTTTGTTCAACATATTGCAAGAACTCTGAAACACCCTTCTCATATTTTTCACTAATGCGACATTCATTCATTCAGCTTTGATCCATACTATGTTCATAATATACTTCATCAGTTTCAATTTTTTAACTCTCACAAGGTTAGGCCCTACCCATTCAGAAAAATTATTTTTCATAATTTGCTAAGACACATGCAAATAAGTCTACATCATAAATTTGATAAGATTTCGACAGCATTTTGCATTGGTCTTCGATATACATGAAATGAGAGTATTCAAGGATGACCACAATTAAATATGCATCTGGAGAACAATACAAATACTGAACCGAAATTTTATCAATCTTATCCATAAACTCCAACGTACATGTTATAGCAAATTATGAAAAATAATTTTCCCAAACTGTCCAATCGGACAATTCAAAATTTAACACAAACGATTAAAAGATTAATTGTTTGTGTTAAATTTCAAACAGGAACTAAGTTTCACCCAATAGATAATAATAATCTAACATAACAATCATAACAACACAACAACACTTTATCACATGCATATTCAAAAGTCAATAACATGTATATATCTAAAAGGCAACAACATGCAAATCCAAAAGCCAACAACATGCAAATTCGATGGTTAATAACATGCATATTCGAAAGTTAATAACATGCATATCAAAATGTCAAAAACATGCATACCAAAAAGCCAATAACATGCATAGAAAAAAAATTTTAAACAAGAATGCTAACCTTCTTAACCGATTACAAATGTCCCGAGTTCGCGCAAAGTGTAATAAAACGCCTTAGACGTCGGGGCCCTCTCCCATCAGACGTATATAGAGAAATCAGACGTCCGACATATGGGGCCTGGACGTCTATGTCTATTTAAAATTTAATTTCGGCGAAGGCTATATACGTCCGATATATGGGGCCCGAACGTCTATAGGGACATCAGACGTTCGACATAGGGGCTCAAACATCTACTCTGCGAAATAAAAATGACTTTTGGTATTCTTTGCAACCATCAGACGTCCGACATAGGGGCCCAAACGTTCAAAGCAATGGAACAGGGCAACTTTTCACCTACCTGTCAAGTCATTAGGCGTCCGACATAGGGGTCCAGACATCTATAGGGAGATCAGACGTCCGACACAGGGGCCCAGACGCCTAAAGTAATGGATCAGGGCAACTTTTCACTTACCTATTAGGTCATTAGGCGTCCAACATAGGGGCCCGGATTTCTATAGGGACATCAGACGTCCGACATAGGGGCCCAAATGTCTAAAGCAATAGATCAGGGCAACTTTTCACCTACCTGTCAGGTCATTAGGCGTCCGACGTAGGGGCGCGTACGTTTATAGAGACATCAGACGTCGGGGACCAGCCTGGTCGGACGTCTACAACATTAACTTACAGAAGTGCCACCGGTCATTTTTTACGTGGGATATTTGGGGGTAGGACGTGTAAAGGATGACGTTAAAGGACTTTTCTACACTAGTGAGAGGGAGGTGCAAGGAGTAAATTTGGGTGTCCTCAAACATCTCTTCATCTTTAAATAAAAAAACCCTAATCTTTTTTTCTTTCCCAAATAAAGGAAATCTTAAAATTTGGTTCATTCTCTTCTTACACACAACCCTTGGCCAACCCTAGGACACTTGCTTCCTCATCCATCCAGAGTCGCTGGCAAATAAATTCACCACTAGCCTCAGTTCAACCAAATTAGTTGGTGAGATCGCCACTAGCAATATTTGCTCGAGAACCAAATGATGGAAGAGGAAGACAATCTTTATTGAATTATAGAATTGATGTCAATGACAAGATCTATATGAAGGAACAAGCTTTGGTGCCAAATGATGGAACCCATTTCACAAAAGTTGAAGTAGACTTCATGAAGATGATGCGCTAATGTGGAAGCATGTAAAGATGAAGGAAATATAGTTTGGGAAGTGGTTTGGATGTGTGTTTTGAAGGAGGTTGGGTCAACCATCAAAGAAGTCAAGAAGATAACTATCCTAGTAAACTTAGAAAAGGAGAGCTACAAATTTGGCCGAATATCTATATATTATTTCGAAGTTTATTTACAAGGCTTAAGTCACTCTTATTTATAGAATGAAAGAGTTAACCCTAGTGAAAGAAAGTGCAATGAATTTAAAAAGATTCAAGAACCTTCTTCAAGAGTGAGGATATGATATTATCACAGATAGGGCAAGAATGAAGAGATTATAAGAGTGACAAGAAATATAAAAAGAGTATAACAGGTTTTATGAATTTTTTGGCCTTTAGTAGCACAAGTTTTTCATAGGCATGTTGTTCCATATTGTTGATGGATCGACAAGTGTACCGAATCGCACAAGTAATATAAAATGGTAAGACCAAGTATCGTATCCCAGAGGACACTCGGCACTAAACAATTGTGTAATAACTCAATTAATTAAGACTTAAAAGAAACGAGATCATTTGTTTATAATGCAAAGACAAAAAATTAAATATGAATGCAAATTGATCAATAGTAGAGTAACACAAAAAAGAACGTATGTTGATTAATATGAGATGAATATGTTATTGGGGTTAGATTTCACCAAGTTCCCTCTCATGTATATAAGAATTCTTCTTTATGCATTAATGTTAACGTCACCCAATAAATTACTTAGAACCCAATCCCTTGGCGCAATAAGTCTGCCTTAATTCCTAGTTCGTGCAATTCCTAGCATTCCTAGAAAATTAAGTCTGAAGATCAAAAGCTTAAGACGACCAAGTACTCATACCCTTATCCTTGAGAAATATTACCCTTGGGAGAATTCAACAAGAACCTGAATTGTAAGGAACCTCTGGGCACTCATGCAATTCATAAATCATGCAACTAAATGAGTTAAATAGAGCAAGCATTGAAACAAATGAATTCCCTAACAATTAATGAATAAAGCATATAAAATTAAGAATCAATTCAAATACATGAGAGTTCACAAGTTTACATCATTCCCCAACAACAAATAGAGTTTAGTTCCCCATAGACATGGAGAAGCTAGATGAACAATGGAAAAGCATGACATAACAAAACCCTAAAAGTAGAGGAGGAAGCTCCGGCCTCCAGATCCGCCTTCAAAGAGTAGAAGAGTGTGCTGTTGTGTTGCTCCAACCAGAGATACAAAACCTAGAGCACCTGGGTCCTTTAAATAGAGTTGGAATAGAGTAGAAACAGGGCCTGGTCCAAAAGAGTCGAAATAGAGAAAAAAATGGGCCTGGTCCATGAAACCTAACGCTCAAGCGCCCCATTTAGGGCGCCCGGGCTATGAGCGGCTCTCATGTAGGGCTTGAGCTTCAGTTGGTCACCCAAGCTTCGGGGTCCGTCAGTCGAGCGGCCTAGGAGGGCACCCGGGCGGCGGACGTCGATTTTTCCGTGTTCAATCCTCCTGCAGGTCGCCCAAGCTTCGTGTGGTTCCCCCTTCTGGTGCTTTTCCAGGGCTTTTTGAGCTCTATTTCTCTATCACTTCATCTCTGCTTCCTATATTAACTCATTTTCTATCAAAACAAAGGTAATTAGTCATAAATCATCAAATTCAACCTTAACTCCCTTATTCACACAACTTAATGAAAAGGCATGAGTCTAAGCAAGTTTCTAAGTGAAAAAGGTTGCTTTTAGTATCAAAATTACATCATAGATAACAGTATTTTCAACCGCTATCTCATATAATGTGGTATCTAGAGTCTTAGGTTTGGTCCATTTAGGAATGCATGTTAAACAAAAACACCATTGTTTTTGTTTCCACTAGCGCTCAGCGTAGCTGTCTAACACCCAACACAGACGATAATTTTCGTCCCCACTATTTTGCTTCTATCTTACATTTTTTAAGTCCATTTTAAGTAAAATTTACTTCTATAGTTTTTTTTACGTGTTAGGAACAACCTTTAGTGATTACTCTACCCTAATTCCAGCCTTTAAGGTTTTATTTGGTGTTAAATCATTCAATACTCTACAGTTTTCTTGGTTTTTTCCTTATTCTTAATATGTTTGTTGTAATTGCTTGTTGTTTTATGTCTTTTCTAGCTTGATTTTTTCTTCTAGATGTTATACTCATCAAGAACACTTCAAGACTGATCTAAAGACTCCAATTAAGTGCCTAGAAGTGGTCCAAAAAACGATACAAACAAAACCTTTCAGTACAAGCAATAAGCACCTCTTGGAACTCTTCAACAAGTAGGCTTCTAAATTCTTTTTGTTTTCTTTTCCAGCTATTATTTCTTATCTTGAATGGTCTATTTTTAGTCCTTATTGATTGTTTAGTTTTTGATTTCAGTCATTTGTGGTTCCTCTTTAGGAGTTTTCTAGTCTTCTATCTGGAATTGCTCTTGTTAGAGTCATTGCACGTTTGTATCTTGTATGATGAATTGAGATGGATCACCTTAAGATTTAAGTGTGTATGTTTTTCTTATATGTTATGCATTAGTAGAGGTATTAAAGAAAACCAAATTTTAGGTTTGATCAACATTGCATAATCAAATTATCCATGCTTGGCCAAGACTAACTAGATGCACAATTGCATGATACAAAAACCAAATCTGTTTTAGATTGAGTTGCTTGGTCTGGTAAGAATTTTCTCCATTGTTTTGTGTGTTTGAGATCTTTGTTATGCCTTCTACTATCATAAATTTCCAGAACATAAAGGTTTGAAGCATGCCAAATTATTTTCATCGTTGTTAGATCTTTCTCTTCTTTTACATATATTTCTTTGGTGTATTGCCTCTGGTTGTGTGAGTTTAGATTTTGCTGCACTTTGTGTTGTTTATTATCTTCTTTAATCAATGATTGTCTTATGTTTTGTGTCATTATAATCTAGTTGTGTCATCTATCATTTTATTGAAACCATTTTCTTGCTTTATTAGGTTCCTTATACATTGTCTAGTAGTTTTTACTTGATTTTTGGCCTCTTGAAGTGTTTGTCTCTTTGTGTCCTTGTATGTGTTTTGGGTTAATTGTACATCCTTTCACTTGTATTTTTCACTAATTACGTGCTCTAAATTCTGACTTTGAGACACCCCTCTATCTTGAGTGAAGATTGCAAGTGAGTTAGAGTGATCATTCCTTTCTTCTAACTAAAACTGTGAGCATTGAACCAAGAAGAGTGCTGCTATTTTTTGAGTCATTGTGCTATTGTTTCTAACCCATTTTTGTGTGAGTTTTCTTTCTGTTTTATGTTAGAAAAATGTCTACAGGTTCAAGGCAATCCTCCTCCAAAGGAGATAGCTACAATGGAAGTGGATATAGTAAATTGAACATGGCAAGAACACTTCAACAAATTCAACATCAACTTGATTATCTTAATATGCAAATGGAAAATGTGTTTAAGATGAAAGGGAATCAAGGATATGGACACCAAGAGCGCAAGTCTTCTTCTCATGGTCATGGCCCTTCCAAGAAGCATCAAGAAGATAAAACTTTTGACCAATGCCTTCAATTACTAAAGTTGAAATTGCCTTCCTTTCATGGAGAAGAAGACCTTGACATTTGTTTAGATTGGATAACTAATGTAGACCAATTTTTTGTTTTGTATAGTGTAGATAAAGGATTTCATGTAAAGTTAACTTGTTTAACTTTAGAAGGATATACCAAACAATGGCTAAATTGGAGAAACTTAACCATGACCTCACTGATGAGGATATGGGAACAATTTTAGGACATGATAATTGCATGCTTCGTACCTCCTCGCCATTTTAGGGAACTATTGCTTAAGTTCCAACAACTTAACTAAGATAGACGAAGTGTGGAGAAGTATTCTCTTGAGCTCGACATGCTTATACATCGTACTAACACTATTGAAAATGAACAAACCAAAATAACAAGGTTTATTAGAGGACATCATAGAAACATTCTAAATCTAGTTACACTCCATGATGATGAGAAATTGAATGATGTGGTTCATAAGGCCATAAAGATAGAAAATAATCTTGAGAAAAGAAGTTATTCACAATAAAGATTCGAAATCCTCAAGGGATGCATTCTATAATTTCTCGTCATTAGAGGAGCACGCACAAAATGTTTCTAGGAAGCCTTCTCCTAAATCTACTCATCCTTTGCCTTCTAGTCCATGTCATATTAAATGTTTTAAATGCTTAAGACGTGGTCATATAGCTTCTTCTTGCCCCAACAAAAAGGCGATGTTCATTAGGGGGGAAACAATTTTCACCAATGAGTTTGTCTCTTCCTCACCTTTACACACTTATAGTTCTTATTCCTCATCAAGTGAAGACAAAGAATTCATGCCTAATTATTTAAATGACGACCTTTAAGATAAAAAGAGGAGAGAGTTAAAAGAGAAAATGAGATGAAAGAATGCAAAGAGAGAGCAAAGAAAGAAAAAGAAGCATTTGTGAAAGAAAAAGAGATGGCATAAATGCTAGTCACAAAGGAAGTGCTATTGAGGTCACCTTCTCCTCCCATCATTCAAATGGACCCAAGCCATTACAAGGGAGTTTTTCAATCCTTTTACTTTTCATTATTTACTGAGTTTTCATTCTTTGTTCGAAAAGTATTTTGTACAAATCTCCCACCTCCCTCTTCCCTTATTTCCAACTCTTCAATCACCATTTTCGAACCACATCTTGAGTTAGCTTTATCCCTTTATTTATATTCAACTTAAGGAAAAAAATAAACATTTTTCTTAAAAAGGTCTCTAGTTTTCACTAATAAGTACAATAAAAATCTATAGAGACTTTCTTCTCATATTTCGTCTATATATACATTGTTTAGAAAACATAAAATCATCCAAAAAATGTTTAATGGTTTTTGTAGGTTAGCATTTGATCCAAAAGGAGTTCCTTTGGATTACAAAAGAAATAAGTCATTAATCTTTCTTTTTTTTTGCAGGTTTGTCAAGATTTGAGGTCGAATCCTCTCCAACTTGGGGGGATGATATGATTATTGATAGGGAAAGAATGAATATATTAAAAGACTGATAAGAAGCATAAAAAGGGTAGAATAGGTTTTATGGCTTGTATTTTGGCCTTTAGTAGCACAAATTTTTCATAAGTGATGTTCTAATGAAGCCCACAAAGCATCTTAGTTCACATGATCACTAATAATCAAGTTAAAAAGATTAAAACTACAAATTTATAGTCACTACTTGATTTAATCGATTATAGTCCTTACGTAATCGATTAAATTCATCAGACTTCTAATACATCGACCATAATACAAAAGCCCAAAAGAAATATATGCTTGGCCCAAAATACAAGGCCTAAAGTAAAAACTTATTTACATTTTTACAAAGATAAGAGAAGGAAAGACAAGCTAATAAATTATTCTTCACAAGAGTAATAAACTTCTTTGAAGAACTTCCATTCTCCTATCCATGGCTCAGTTGAATGAAATTTTATAATAATAGAGAAATATATATGAAGAAAGAAGAAAGAACTTTTATTAGCAAAAGGTTTTATAAGAATAATTATTGTCCTTTATTCCAAAATCATATTTCCCTTCACTTTGTTTTAGTCCATTGCTTTATGTTGTGCAACAACAAAACATAGTGATGTCATTTTTGTGAAGAAAAATAAAAATGATTAACTTTTTGGTGATGAAGAGTTAAAAAACATGCATACTCTTATGATTTTTTTCCAACATTTTCTCTTAAGGGGTATTTGTTTAACTCTTTTTCTTTTCTACTTTTATCTTCATTTTTATTTCACTCACTCTCACTTGTTAATATGTGCTTAAGATGTGAGAGGAACTAAAATTATTTTGCATCCTTTATGAAAGAAATTTATTTTATTGGTGTAGTCATCATGGATAGGGCTATGATCATATTTCCATTGCCTACCAAGTGTGATATGTCCAATTTTTAAAGGAACAAAATCACATAAAACATTTTCATCATAATTGCTTATAGAAATGGGTAAATTGGCTTGGTCTTTGACTATTATTCCACCATCATCTTTAATCCACTCAAGTGTTCAAGGTTTTGGACGAGGTTTAATAGTCAAATCTAACTTTTCCGCCAACCTTAAACTACAACAATTACAACTATAGTCACTATCCATAATAACATAACAAATGTGATAAAATATGTTACATCTCGTGTCGAAGAGATTCTATCATTATGATTGTTTAAATTCAATTGGTTTGCTTCTAAGAAGTTTGTGAGGATCTTTCAAATGTGAGTCATGCAAGCTTCCAATATGTGGATCTTTCAAAACCATTGTTCTTTTACGAGGATATTAAGAAGAAATGTGTCCTCTTTCAAAAAACTTGAAACATTGGACACCTCTTATTTTGGTTTCTTTAGACTTTTCTTTTTCTTTATCTCTATCTTGTGACCCTTCATATTTAGATTTGGAGAGGGTAAACCCTCCCTATTGGAATCCTCCTTATGGTAAGATGTTTGGAGTAATCCTTCCTAGCTGTAGAACTTTTCTTTAGTTGTTGTTATACCCTCACACATAGTTGAACTACGTCATTTACGTCATTATAAGGAAAAAGTTCTACCATATCCTTAATATCATACTTCAAGCCACTTTGAAACCTAAAAATTGTTATCCTTGGTTCCTCTCTTTTTCCCGCCCTTAACATGAGTAGTTCAATTTTTTGTCTATTTTCTTCCTCACTCATGTTTTTATGTTGGATTCTATGGAGATTGATCATTAAATCTACTCCATAACAAGAAGGTACATGTTGTTAAGACAAGATAGAGACTCAAATCACCTACGACATCTTTGGTTTTGAAGTTTAACAAACAATATTAAACAAAACAGTCTTAGGTCATCAAATATACAAAAGAGTATAAACACATAGAATAAATTACAAAGATTGAGGAGAAGCAACATAAGAACACAAAGTCTAGATTATAAGCATTTGGATAACAACCCTAATCAAAAGTTATTTCTAAAGCTACATAAAATGTTAAGTAAGATGAAAAAACGTAGGAGCATACTCGAAGTACACACAGTAGAGTCAGAACATATAAAAAGTACAAGAAACATTAAAGTAAAACTGACAAAACACTGAGTGCAACAACGTACAATCCTATATGCAAAACGTAAGAATTCACTCTTGAGAAGATTACAAAAAGAGTCACGTAACTAAATATCATTGGAAAAAGTAAGAAATGTTGCTAAGGGAAATGCCAATATCGTTTAGCGACTTCAGACATCTTATGGACCAACAAAAGATCACAGACAAAATATCATTCTTTTGAAATCCACAGTATAAATAAGAAAATGAGGTTTAACAGAACTGTGTAAGAAAAATCCTTTGTAAGACGCATCATTAAATGATTTCTCTATTTAATGAGTCAATAAGTCTTTTACTAAAAGAAACTAGTGCTAAATGTAACAACCCGATTTTTGAGATTTCACGGTTACGATTAGAAGTTAAAAAAATTTAAAATATAAAATCATTGTGAAAATCCAAATTCAATAAATTTTTACAATTAAAAAAAATAAACCATAATTCCAATTGATTACAAAATAAAATTCAAAATAATTTTTTTTTAAAATAACCCGTAAATTTCCCAACTCTCAATTCGCTCGCCGTGTTCTAATGTGTCCCATAATAAACGATCATCGTAGGTGAAAATGACAACCACAAACATAGTGGTTAGCTAATTGAGAATCAATAATAATTAGAATAACATATGCTAAACATTCATCACAATAATAAAAATAAAAATAACACACCCATAATTTAAACACGGTTACCCATCATCATCACAAATCAGTGGTATATCCTTCGTACCCTACCATACTTCCCATTCATCAAAACCAACTAGTTCAAGTCAACCTCTCATTCATCACTAGACATATCCTCTTCCCACATCCACGGTCAAAGAGAATCTCTTTCCCACATTCGCAACTGAAACAATTATCAAAACTCAACCTCATCTCTTCCCACATCCATGACCAAAGAGAACCTCTTTCCCACATCCATGGTCGAACGAGTCATCACCACTTGAGCTCATCCTCTTCCCGCATCCACGACCAAAAGAGTCATCCTGGATTTACTGAGTACGGAGAGATGACCCCACAACAACCTATCTTATTTTAACCTCCATATCATCACAAGATAACTCTCACATCCTTAACTTCACATCCAAAAATATGTTGTCTCATAACCCCTTCGAAAATTATCCATCACATAGTAGTATTCACAAGCCAATAAGCAAACAATTATTGTAACTATTTTAAATCAAGCAAAAATATGAAATAGTAAAGCTCTAAATGGAAGCAAACAATGGTAGTTTGTGAGAGTTTTGAGATTGTGCCTGGTTGAGTTGTGTACCCATCTGACCCATCTGATTAGTTAAGATTTGAATGGAAGCTCTCGTCTCCTGTTTTAATTGCATATTTTGAATTGTCATCTACCTTATTAACTCTTCCAATGTAGGCTTAAAAGAGGTGGAGGTTGAGGAACTGGTTAGGCAAATATGTCTTGCTACTTTTGTTGCCTCTAGTATTGTTACACTAGTGGAGGAACATAAGGTCTACTTGGATCTGCAACATTTTGATTTCGAAATAGTGGTGGTTGTTGCTGCTGTTGGTGTGTAGCATTAGACCATCTTCAAAGGATTACATTGATTCCCCAACAACAAATAAAGTTTAGTTCACCATATTCAAGGTGAAACTAGACGAAATACAATGAAAGAATGAAGGATAGAACCCTAGAAAGTTGAGTAAGGAGCCTAAGCATCCAAAATCCTCCTCCAAGGGGTGAGAGAGTGTGTTTCAGCTTCGTTCTGCCCAAAGATCCTAACCCTAGGTCAACTAAAACCTTATATAACTTTCTAAAAATTACAGAAAATGAGGCCCAAGCCCATAAAAGTGGCACTCAACGGTAAATACCGCTCAGCGGCAATAGCGCGTGCTCTATTCTTCCCCTCAGCTGCATTTTTACCCCTCAACGGTGCCAACGAGTATTAAAAAGTTCCTTTTTGTGTCCTTTTTGCACTTTTTGTGTCCTTTTCTGATTCCATCTCTGTCCTACTTCACCTCTCTCATCAAATTCATCTCAAAACCTACAAAAACAATGAAATCAAGCATAAAACCTGTCCAACTCTCTTATTTCCAAAAACATAAGCAAAAGCATGATTCCAAGCTAGTTTCTAAGTCTAAAAAGGTTGCTTTTGATATCAATTTTAAGTCAAATAACTAAAGTCAAATAATTCAAATTAATAAAAACTCTGACACTAGATACAACTTTTCAGCTCTATTTTGTTGTAGTGTTCTTTGAGTTGAAAAGTTGTATCTAGTGTCAGAGTTTTAACAAATTTTTCAAAAAGCTCATTTTACAAATTATCCTCCATGATCACTTTGGATAATGTAGGAATAGATAGGCCTTATTTCCCAACCAAGAGGGGGGGGGGGGTGAATTGGTTCGTATTCAAAAATATGTTGTTTTAAAAACCTTTGAAATTCTTTTGCACTTTCTTGAACCACAAGCAAATAAAGATTGTAAAGCAATAAAAGAGATAAAGGATAGAAGGACAAACACCAAGATTTTTATACTGTTTCGGCCTTAAAGCCTACATCCAGTCCCTTTCAATCAACCTGAGATTTAAATTCATTTCACTATAAAGGTTGAGTTATACAACAAGATTAACAGATACCCTTTCTCAATGCAATCTCCTCTCCAACTCTAAATATAATATAGAAGAATACAACACAGGAAGAACAATCCTCTTTTTGCAGAAACCCTTTGAGACACCTCTCAAAGAAACCAGAACCTCATGTTCTCTTCCTGGCCACCAACAACAGGGAAACCACAATCCACAGATTGCAAAATCAACACTGATCTGATTCAGAACACTTTAGAGTGTGGATGATGATCAGCAAACAAAAGCACACAGAAAATCCTTCAAGAATCCTTTGAATCTTCCAAACTTTAACACTTCTTGATTCTTATTGAATAGGCACGCTGCAATTTCTTATCTCAACTTACTTTGTCAGATATTAAAGATGAATGTACAAAATTTATCAATGCAGAGAGCTAGGCGTCAATATATAGTTTTCAAAAGTTTGACGCATCTTAATCGATTACAATATTAATGTAATCGATTAAGCAATTTACACTTTTATACCAGAATTATATTAAAATAGATTTAACAGATAACACATTTAATGTAATCGATTGCACAATTAATATAAGTCAAAACAATTTAAAATATGACTGTTATGTTAGTTAAGACTTATCATGAAAACAATTTTCAATGTGCACGAGATTTAACCGATTAAGAAAACCATGTAATCGGTTAAGTATAACACCTAAGCAATTTTAAAAACATTTTCATTTGAAAACACATCACTCCATTCAACAAACAGATGTAAGTAAAGGCACAAGTTTTAATGGATTAAACATATAATGTAATCGGTTAAAACTTGTAGTTTGTCACAGTTTAAGCATTCACTGGTATCTGATGAATCTAACTGATTAAATAAACACTCTAATCGATTACTTCATTCATATATGCTTTGTGCAAAGAGTTTTATCATTCAAAACCATGAATATGCATACCACAGATATAAACTCATGTATAACCACAATAAGTATGCAAACCAAATAGTTCAAGCACAAGCCAACATATAACAAACCTTTGCATATGAAAACATTTTTGTTGTTGTGCAACTAACTTATTTAAACATTTCTATTGTTGTCATCATCAAAAACACACAAGGGTTTGGGTTTAGCTTTTACATCCCCCCCCCCAATAAACAGACAGACATAATTGTCAAATTCTATTCAATGTCTATCGTTTTACAGAGTTTGCAAAAAGCGTTAAAGGCCTCATCCTTATGAGTTATAAATAGAACCCGAGTCCATGTAGAAAAATCAACTACTACTACTAGTCCATAACGTTTACCACTCATAGACTCAGTTCTTGTCGGTCCAAATTAATCTATATAAAGCAACTAATGAGGTCATTTAGTTGAAACCATGTTTTTACTTTTAAAAGATTCTTTGACCTGTTTGTCCTTCATGCAAGCATTACAAAAGATTGTATCATTGATTGATACTTTTGGTAGTCCTTTACCGAGATCATAGCGTTGCAACTTTGAGATTAATCTCATGCTTGCATGTCCATAGTTATTATGCCATGTTACTGCCTCATCTTTGATAGATACCAGACATGAGTCACTCTGAAACTACAACTCATCTAGGTTTATTTTGTACAAGTTACCTTGTCTGTTGTTGAACAAATTTGTGAACCCGAAAACGGAGCCAAAAACTTGTTGATGAATCGACAAGTGTACCGAATTGCACAAGTAATATAAAATGGTAAGACCAAGTATCGTATCCTAAAGGACTCTCGGCACTAAACAGTTGTGTGATAACTCAATTAATTAAGACTTAAAATAAACGAGATCATTGGTTTGAGATGCAAAGACAGAAAATTAAATATGAATGCAAAATTGATCAATAGTAGAGTAACACAAAAATGAACAAAGGTTGTTTAATATGAGATGAATATGTTGTTGGGGTTAGATTTCACCAATATCCCTCTCATGTATATAAGAATTCTTCTTTATGCATTAATGTTAATGTTACTCACTAAAGTACTTAGAACCCAATCTTTTGGCGCAATAAGCCTGCCTTAATTCCTAGTTCGTGCAATTCCTAGCATTCCTAGAAAAGTAAGTCTGAAGATCAAGAGCTTAAGACGACAAGTACTCATACCCTCATCCCTGAGAAATATTACCCTTGGGAGAATTCAACAAGAACCTAAATTGTAAGGAACCTCCCGACACTCATGCAATTCATAAATCATTCAACTAAATGAGTTAAATAGAGCAAGCATTGAAACAGATGAATTCCCTAACAATTAATGAATAAAGCATATAAATTAAGAATTAATTCAAATACATGAGAGTTCACAAGGTTACATCATTCCCAAACAACAAATAGAGTTTAGTTCCCCATAGACATGGAGAAACTATATGAACAATGGAAAAGCATGAGATAGTAAAACCCTAAAAGTACAGGAGGAAGCTCCCGCTCCCAGATCTGCCTTCAGAGAGTAGAAGAGTGTGCTAGTGTGTTGCTCCATCCAGAGATACAAAACTTAGAGTGCCTGGGTCTTTTAAATAGAGTTGGAATAGAGTAGAAACAGGGCCCAGTCCAAACGAATCAAAACAAAGCAAAAGCTAGGCCTGGTCCACAAAACCCAACGCTCGGGCAGCCATTTTAGGTGCCTAGATGGTGTGCGTCCGTCATGTAGGGCTTGAGCTTCCAGTCTTGCCCAGGCTTCGGGTTCGCCGCTCGAGCGGCCATTTTGGGCGCCCGAGCGGCGAGCGTTAATTTTTCCACGCTCAAGCCTCCTCCAGGTCGCCCAAGCTTCATGCGGTTCCCCCTTTTGGTGCTTTTCCATGCCTCTCTAAGCTCTATCTCCCTCGCACTTCATCTCTGCTTCCTGTATTAACTTATTTTCTATCAAAACAAAGGGAATTAGTCACAAAATCATCAAATTCAACCTCAACGCTCTTATTGACACAAATTAATGAAAAAGCATGATTTCAAGCAAATTTCTAAGTGAAAAGGTTGCTTTTTGTATCAAAATTACATCTCAGATAACGGTATTTTAAACCGTTATCACAACCCCAAACTTAGAACTTTGCTTGTCCTCAAGCAAAAAAAAATGTAACTTAGCTCTGAACAAAGATCACAATGGTTCAGCAGTTTTTCAAATTCTTTTTCCAAGACAAGTAATTATTTCAATCAGCTTATCATAAGAGTATCAGTCAAGATGCACAGATGCTTTCTTTCAAATAGCTCAAAGTGATGCTCAAACAGTTCAACATATGCTATCCTTAAGAGTAATCAAGCAAGCAGAGATGCAATCAGAGATTCAATGAACTATTCCTTACAAGATAAGTGTTTTACTCAAGCACTCAAAAGTGTATCACTCTAGTACTCAAAAGTGTAGCACCACTAGTACAAATATCGCTTACAACGTCGAATATTTTGGGCTTTTAACGACTAATTCACGAACAACATCATATTAGGAGATGTTAAATTGACGTCGAATTTTTTAAATTCGATATCTAATTAACGTCGAATTTTGTAAATATACAACGTTAATAATTTTGTTTTTGTTTTTTTTAATTAATTGTGATTTTTTTTACAACACCCAGAAAAACAACAAATTTCAGATTTTGGTATATTATAAAGTAGAACTATGAACGTAGTATACACAACAAACAACAATAACCAACAATAAACAAGTTCAATCAAACAACAACAACAAACAAGTTCAATCAAACAACAACAGCAAACAAGTTCAACCAAACAACAACAAATAAGTTCAACAAAAAAGTTCATCAAAAAAACAAAAACAAGTTCAACAAATAAGTTCTTCAAAATGAAAACGAAAATTAACCTTCAAAAGATGGGTTTGTCGAAATAAAGTGTCGTCACCAATGACAGAGAAAGCAGAATGCGCCTATGAAGAACAAAAACACGAAAATAATTGGTCAAAACAAACGAAAATCATAAATAAAATGCATTTGTATCAAATGAAAGAAAGATTACATGTGATGGTCGTCAAACTTCGTTCGAGAAAAGTTTGAGAAGAGAAGAGGGTCTTGCGCGCTAAGATAAAGTGAATTAATTTTCAATCTCCCGCTCAAATTTTTATTGAATTCACAAACCTTTTGACATCTAACGCTGGGGCATTCGACGTTTTATATCCTTTTACGTCGAATTACAATTCTAAACGACGTTTAATAATTGTATTTATTTACAAAAATGTCTTCGGTCATGTGGTATCATGAGCCTTAGGTTTTTTATCTTCTTAGGAATTACATGCTAGAGTAGCATGATGGGGAAGTGCATACCTAGAGGGAATATACTAAATGACATTTAAGAGAATGGGAAAGAAATTAAAAATGGAAGAGATTAAGGAAGAGGAAACTTATGATTTGAAGATGCGCCACTTGAAGGAAGCTCCAAGATAAGCATCAAAGGAGGACCGCCACTTGCTTGAGCAAGATAAGGTCTGCCCAAAATAGGGACTTTGGAGACAGAATACTATCTCAAAGAAGATTGCAAAAGTGCAAATCAACTCAAAATTGAATTGATTCAAGGTAAGGTTGCTACAAAGGAGACCCCTTAGCCTTCTTATATAGCCCTTGGAGTGAGTTTGGAGAATAGAATTAAGAGATGTGGGACTTATAAGTCTCAAGGCCAGCCAGCAGCTCCAGCACTTCTCCTTGGGGCTTGGAGTTCCACATTGCTTAATTCTCTCCATCCAAAAGGGTTTATAAGCCATCTAGTTCTCCTAAAGTTCAAAACATAAAAGCTAGCTATGCTACCTTGCGCTACAAGCTAAGACGCCTTCTTTCTCTTCTTTTCTTTTAAGACCAAGCCATGGAAAGTCCCACATTGCTTGTGCTTAAACGAAAAGAAAGGTTTATAAGCGTTTATTCAACTAGAACTAACGAAAAGAAACAAAGAGGCAAATACAAGCCTATGAAATCTATTCTACTCTTTTTATGCTTGTTGTCACTTTGAAAACTCTTCATTGTTGCCCCATCTATGATCACATCATCCCCCCTAGGTTGGAGAGGATTCGACCTCGAATCTTGAAAAACCTGCAACAAAGAGAGATTAGTGACTTATTTCGTGTATAAACCAAAGGAACTCCTCCTGGATCAAATGTTAACCTACAAAAAACATCAAACATTTTGTGAATAAATTGATGTTTACCAAACAATGTATATGGAAAAGGAATATTGAAAGAATGGGTCTTTGAAATTTGATTTACTTTTTTAAGGAAAACTAAAAATCCTTCTTTAGAAAAACTTTTATTTTTGTCTTGAGTTAAGTGTAAAAAAGAATACATTAACTCAAGATGTGGGTTGGAAATGGTGTGTGAAGAAGTGGTAATAAGAGATGAGAAAGATGGGATATTTTCACAAAATTTTTTAGGAAAAGAAGAAAGCTTAATATTTGGAGAAAACTGGACGGATGGAAAAACTCCCCTGTCATAGCTTGGATCCAGTTGAATGATGGGAGGGGAAGGTGCCTGCAATAACACTTCCTGTGTGATTAGGACATTTGCCTTCTCCTTTTCTCTCACAATTTCTTCTTTTTCTTTGTTTGCTTTCTCCTATTTTTCTTTCCTCTCATGTTCTTCGTTTACTCTATCCTCTTGGTTATCTTGAATGTCCTTATTTAAACAATGAAGCATAACCTTCTCTTTTGGATCGGCAAGTGTACCGAATCGCACAAGTAATATAAAATGGTAAGACCAAGTATCGTATCCAAGACGACTCTCGGCACTAAACAGTTGTGTGATAACTCAATTAAATAAGACTTAAAATAAACGAGATCATTGGTTTAAGATGCAAAGACAGAAAATTAAATATGAATGCAAATTGATCAATAGTAGAGTAACACAAAAATGAACGGAGGTTGTTTAATATGAGATGAATATGTTGTTGGGGTTAGATTTCACCAAGATCCCTCTCATGTATATAAGAATTCTTCTTTATGCATTAATGTTAACATCACTCACTAAAGTACTTAGAACCCAATCCTTTGGCGCAATAAGCCTGACTTAATTCCTAGTTCGTGCAATTCCTAGCGTTTCCTAGAAAATTAAGTCTGAAGATCAAGAGCTTAAGACGACCAAGTACTCATACCCTCATCCCTGAGAAATACTACCCTTGCGAGACTTCAACAAAAACCTGAATTGTAAGCAACCTCCCGACACTCATGTAATTCATAAATCATGCAACTAAATGAGTTAAATAGAGCAAGCATTGAAACAGATGAATACCCTAACAATTAATGAATAAAGCATATAAATTAAGATTCAATTCAAATACATGAGAGTTCACAAGGTTACATCATTCCCCAACAACAAATAGTGTTTAGTACCCCATAGACATGAAGAAACTACATGAACAATGGAAAAGCATGAGATAGTAAAATCCTAAAAGTAGAGGAGGAAGCTCCTGCTCCCAGATCTGCCTTCAGAGAGTAGAAGAGTGTGCTAGTGTGTTGCTCCAGCCTGAGATACAAAAATTAGAGTGTCTGGGTCCTTTAAATAGAGTTAGAACAGAGTCGAAATAGGTCACAGTCTAAAAGAATCAAAATAGAGCTAAAACTAGGCTTGGTCCACGAAACCCGACGCTCGGGCGACCATTTTGGGCGCCCGGGCGGTGCGTGTCAGTCATGTAGGGCTTGAGCTTCTAGTCTCGCCCAGGCTTCGGGGTCCGCCGCTCGGGCGACGAGCGTCGATTTTTCCACGCTTAAGCCTCCTCCAGGTCGCCAAAGCTTCGTGCGGTTCCCCCTTCTGGTGCTTTTCCAGACCTTTCTGAGCTCTATCTCCCTAGCACTTCATCTCTTTGCTTCTTGTATTAACTTATTTTCTATCAAAACAAAGGGAATTAGTCATAAATCATCAAATTCAACCTCAACTTTCTTATTCACACAAATTAATGAAAAAGCATGATTTCAAGCAAGTTTCTAAATGAAAAGGTTGCTTTTTGTATCAAAATTACATTTTAGATAACGGTATTTTAAATCGTTATCATCTGTAAGCTATAAATACTAAGGAATTATTATTATCTAATACCCTACATTGGCCCTTTTAAAAAACAACATTATATTCGTTGTCACACAATTGACTTATACTAAGCAAATTATGTTTAAGGCCATTTACTAACAACAGATTATCAATGGAGGGGGAAATGTTTCTACCTATCTTTCAGATTCCTATGATTTTCCCCTTTTGGGTTTCTCAAAAGGTGGCCGATCCTCCTTTCTTGTCCATCAAGTTTAGGAACATACACTTTTCTTCCGTCATGTGATATAAGTAGCCACTGTCTAGGTACCATGACAAGGCTTTTCTTTCGGTCATCAAACATATCTACGAGAGGAATTATTTGTCTCTTAGGTACCCATAACCAGTTGGGTCCTGACTTGTTAGATATATACATTCTCTTATTTTCATAAGTCAATGTTTATTATTTAACCTAGTAAACTTAATACGATTAATTTTATATTTGTGTTTTGTGTTTGGTTTTCTATAGCCTTGACCTTGTTTGGTGAATGGATTCCTACTTTCTCTCAACAAACAATCTAACCTAGTATATCCTTTAAGAGTTCTACTCAATATTTTGGTGAAGGTATCATTTTCATCCGTAAGGGATTCTATGTGTTTATCGTTCTTGGCTACTGTTATGTCTTCTACAAGCTTCTTATTTTTTAGCCTAGTTCTTGTTTTACATTCATTTGGATGTGTGTGATGAACATTGGCTTATTGGAATGAAAGTATTGTGTGGAAATCATTGTTTGCTCATTTTAACTAATTATATAAATAATATAATCAATTAGACTTTTCTCTATGCTTTCTGTATTTTCTTGAATCTATTTATGTTATGATTTAATCTGTTAAGAAATTAATGTAATCGATTAGATTTTTCCATTGGTTTCTATGCTTGCTAAATCTATGAATTGCAATGGCTTAATCTGTTAGATAAAATGGTTAATCGGATAGATCTAGTTAAGTTTGGGTTTTTCGTGTTTTCAAGAAGGATTCCCTCTAGACTTAATCTATTAAGGTGTAACCTTAATTTGTTAAAGTGTTCATCAATTCTCTTCTGAAACTACTTTCAAGTCTTCACCTCCCTAAAACTCTCTCCATCAAGCTCTCGGTCAAATTATCTCACATGACTTCATCTTCTAGGTCAAACAATAACATGCAAATCTTGTGCTCCCATTTTAGACGGTTGGATAAGCGACGAAGCTCAAACTAACTTCATCGACCACCGGAGATTGAGGAAAATAATTCCTCATAAGTATATCAACTTGAGCTTCTTTAGAAGAGAAGGGTTCCTTTTTTAAGATTGGTTGGAACATTAGGGGCTAAAAACGTTTGTGGAAATGGTTGACCCCTGGTACCCAAATCTTGTGAAAGTCTTCTACTCCAATTTGAAGACCAGTGATGGAACACTGTGCTCAAAAGTGAAGGGAAAATATATAAAGTTAACCGAGGAGGTCTGGTTCTTCATTGTTGGATTTCATCCAGGGGGTGAAAAGACTCAACTTGGGATTAAAGGTTTACACAAGTTCTCAATGTATCAAGACTGTCTAAGAGATCCAAATCAACCATTAGACTATTCCTTGTACAAGACAAGTGGTATGAAGAAGGATGACCGTCTATGTGCTTTTGTGATTTCTTGGATTCTACTTCAAAAGGAATTAATCATGCCCAATTGACTATAAAAGATATTTGCATCATTCATGCTCTAAAAGGGAACATTCAAACTGATTGGGCAACAACAATCTTTAACAACATTATTAAGGTAACAAGGCTAGAAGTTGCTTGTTTGCCTTACGTTGTCTTCATTTCAAAGGTTCTTAACCATTTTAATGTTGATTGTGTTGAGGAATCGTGTGAAACATATGGCAAGCGGAATCAAGTTAATAAAAATTCCCTGCATCATATGGGTCTTAGGCACGATATATGTGGCTGGTTTTCAAAGATGAAGATCAAAATGAAGAAGGAAAACCTACCACTCATAATGCTGGTTCATCATCTGCCTCTTTCAAATCAAAATCAGTGTTTGAAAAATTCATGGTCAGACAAATGCATTCTCTGTCTACTCATTACTAGTCTCGATTTGACAAGCTTGACAAGCACATTGTAGCTATCCAAAAGAAATTGGGAATTTAGGGCTTAAGTGATGATGAAGAGAGTTAAAGGAATATATCCGTATGTAACTTAGCTATGACAATTTTACATACAAATTTTTGTCCGTATGTAACACTACTTTACATACAGATTTTGGGCCTTACATATGGATTTTGGCCATATGTAATTCCATGTTTTCTTGTAGTGGGAGTCACTTCCTAGTATACTACATTTCTAATTTTATTTGGGTACAACCTCAATTAAATTTGACGCCGTTTTCGGGATTGATGGTTCGGTCTTAGGTTCTGTGTTGTGAATAGTGTGTGAATAGTGTCAAGGTCTTCCTAATTAATTGGCATTTTTCGTTTTGATAGTTAGAAGTCTTATTTTTTGTTGAAATTTGGTGTGTGCACTTCTTTTGGTCATATATTCATAGAAAAATCTAAGAAGCACTTGTAGTTGTCCCAGTTTTGTTTTGTGAAAAATGGGTCGGCCCAAATTTTGCGTCGACGTAACTTTTGGTCACGATGTCAGAATTGTACGTATTATATATGCTTTTTGGGTAGAAAAACACGACTAATCCATTCCAACTCGCTTTACTAGCTTCCTTTGCCTCTAATTCCAAAAAGAGATCGTTTTCTATTTCTTTTTTATTTTTGAAGTTTTATTTTTCCCGTTTTTCATACTTTCTTGCATTGGTTGACATGGTTATACTTTGAATGTTGCTTTGAAATGTTTTGTGTTATCTTTTCATGATTTTAGGGTATTGGTCATAAAATTTCAGCTCATTGGGATAAGGTTTGCATATACTTGTAGTTTACCCTCATTTGTTCCATTGTGTTGACTTTTGCTGATTGGAGTTGACTCAATGCATGACTAGCAATCCTGGGCCATTACCACCCTTTGATCCTGAAATTGATAGGAATTTTCATACATTAGTTAGGCATTCTAGAAATCTATCTTTAGAGTCTGTGAATTTAGATACCATTAGTTTGTGCATTCCTTATATTTTTTGCATTCTACATTTGCAAATAATTTCGATTTTGATTCTATTATTTTTTATACCGAGAACAATATGGCTCAACCTTCACTCGCGAGAGGACTCTTTGCTACACCTGATTTCACTTATGAAAGCTTGTGCATCCAATATCCTAATGAGGACGTGCCATATGTTCTTAAAACTAGACTGATCCATTTGTTGCCAAAGTTTCATGGCCTTACATGTGAATGCCCACACAAGCATTTGAAGGAGTTCCACATAGTCTGTTCAACGATGAAGCCTCTAGATATCCTTGAAGATCACATCTTCTTCAAGGCGTTCCCGCATTGTTTAGAAGGCACGACAAAGGATTGGTTATATTACCTTGCGCCTGGATCCATCAGTAGTTGGGATGATCTCAAGAGATTGTTTTCGGAGAAATTCTTCCCAGCATCCCGGACCATAGTCATAAGGAAAGACATTTCTAGGATTACACAACTCGGTGGTGAAAGCTTGTATGAGTATTGGGAAAGATTTAAGAAGTTATGTGCAAGCTCCCAAACCATCAGATATTTGAGCAACTCCTCCTTCAACACTTCTATGAAGGTCTCAACAATATGGAGAGGAGTATGATTGATGTTGTTAGTGGTGAAGCGCTTGGTGACATGACGCCTGCTGAAGCCAGACATTTGATTGAGAAGATGACATCCAACTCCCAACAATTTAGTGCGAGAATGATGCTATTATGGTGAGGGGAGTTCATGATGTTGCTAATCATTCATCATCTACAGATAGAAAGTTGGAGAGAAAGCTTGATGCTCTCGTGAGTTTGGTGACCCAGTTGGCCAGTAATGAGAGACCTACATCTACATCTACATTTGTTGCACGTCTATGTGCCATATGCCCTTCTAGTTGTCATTATACAGATGTTTGTCCTTCTTTGCAGTAACCAGTTGGCCTAGTTGCTCCTCAAGCCTATGCTACAAACATCTACAACCACAGGTAGCCACAACAACAAAATTATGACCTTTCAAGTAACAAATACAACCTAGGGTGGAGGAATCATCCAAATCTGAGATGGTCTAATGCTCACAAGAAGCAGTAGCCACCACCATTCCAAAATGATGTAGGTCTGAGTAGACCCTATGTGCCTCCATCTATCCAACAATACTAAAGGCAACAACAACAACAAGACATACCTACCCAGACGGCTCCTCAACCTTCCACTTCTTCTGAGCCTACATTGGAATAGCCAGTGAGGTAGATGAAAATTCAGAATATGCAGATTCAACAGAAGACAAAAGCTTCCCTCTAGAGTTTGAACAATTAGATGGGGCAGATGGCTACACAGCTCAGTCAGGCACAATCTCAAAATTCTGATAAATTATCATCCTAGACTGTGTAGAATCCGAAGAATGTTAGTGTCATCGCCCTAAGATCTGGGAAGCATATTATTATACCTACAATGCCACCTCCTGCACCTCAGCCTGACCTTGCTACATCTTAGATTAAAGAGGATCAGGCAAGTCCAAGTAGGACATTTGACGCAGGTGGATCTTCTTCTTCTTCTTCTTCTTCTTCAGGTGGATCTTTTTCTTGTTCCACCAACACTAGTACTTCTTCCAACTTGCAGCACCGTTCAATCCCTCTTCCATTCCCTCCAAAAGTAATTCCAAGAAAAAAGATGGAAGAGGTAGATAAAGAGATCTTGGAGACCTTCAGAAAAGTGGAGGTGAACATACCTCTACTTGATTCCATCAAGCAAATTTCGAAGTATCCAGCATGTGCTCCTACAAAAGGAAGATTGATAAATCAATATTTTTTACTATTCACTTAGCTTTTTGTACTAAATTTGATTAGGGAGTTGTGTCTAATTATCCAATATTTCCTCAATTTTGATATTTGGGCTTAATTTGATCAATAATTCTTATTTTAATTAATTTGAATTATCTAAGGCTAATTATTATCATTATTAATTGTAAGAAAAATTTTGGATTCTTATTTTGGGATATTAAAGGGTTGCTACATCATTCTCCACTTTCCACATAGGCACTTTAGATTTAATTCAAATTGTAAATTCATTTTTAGTGTATTGTTGGACAGATTTGGATTGGGCCAATTTTGGGTCAAAATTGTAAAAGCCCAATTTGTGGTTTGACCTTTGACTAGGGTTTTAGTACCCAAGGGGGGCAAAACGCCTCCCTCTCTTCCTATTCTCGTTTTTGCAGCATAGGATGTTTTCAGCTCCCCCATTTTTGGGGTTTTAGGTTTTTGTTTCCTTTCCCTTTCAATTACTTAATGAATTTCGTTTTTAAATTGCAATTTCATTTTTGTTTTATGTTTCGTTCTTGATTTTTCATTTATGAGTTCATTTACAATTGTTATTGCGTTTTTAGTTTTCAATTTCCATTTTAATTTCGCATTTGAATTTCATTCCAGTCTTGCGATTCTATTTTGTTTAAAGCTCTATTGAATTTTCTCATTTAGCTCTCCAATTTCGCTTCACTATTTCAATTTGTTTGCAATTTCAATTTTGTTTTTATGATCAGAGTTGCATTTTTTGTTGGGCATTTCATTTGAATGGAAGTTTAATCAGTTTGGTTTGGTCATTAGTGAAGTTGCAATGTTTTCCTTGAGATTTATGGGCATTAAATGTGAATCTACTACACTAACCTGCATTTCATTGAATCTATTGTGCACTGGTGATTAGAACACGCTTAATGGTCTGATTTGGGTTAATTATCACTTAGTTAATTAATCTATTCGGTGTAGGATTGATTAAATGTGTGCAATTCATTTGCTTAATTTGATTTTAGGAAAACCCAATTAATCTTCGCTTAGTTGATTGATTGATGTTGGAATAGGGTGAGAGTAGTGTTTAATTGATTGTTAATCGAGGATTGGAAGCATTGTAGCTAAGCTGATGACCAAATTGTCTTTAAATATGTGTTTGAATTCGTGCTTTAGTTAGTTTATTTCAGTACACAAAATCTCTTCATAAAACCCCCACCAAGTGTTTGATTTAATGATTGACCAATATTTAGTCCTTAAGAGACGACCTAAGAGTCATTTCCTTGTTTATACTGCATTTTATTGTATACTAATTTGATTCGGGTACGACCTCATAATTGCTCAACACCCTATAGCTAAAATACTCCCAGACCTGTAGCATAAACTGACACTCAACACCACTTTAATACCGCTCAGCGTCATATCAATTGACAACAAATGGATTTTGTGATTTTTAGTGAACTTTGACCTGATCAATTGATCAAATTTGTACTCTTTTCTCAATGTATTGATTCCAAACAATTTTCAACATGAAAACTCATACCAATTTGCTCATTTGTTCAAATTATAAATTCTCGCTCAGTCACACAAACCCAAGGTAAAAACAAGCACAAAATCATGAACCAATCATTTAAACCATGCAAACTAAATCAATCATATTCACACAAATTAAATTCATCAAAAAACAACTAAAACCTCAACATAAAATCAACCATCAACATGCATTCATCAATTTAACAAGAACCTTACAAAGCAAGTCAAGACTAGCTTCCCTTATAAGACCTTACCTAGTGAAAATACTCCCAACTTGTAGATATTCTATTTCCACATGGAAATGACACAAGGACAATCAGAACATATCATTAGAATCATTGATCAACGACTTATATAGATGACTAAAAAGATGCAAGCAAGTGAAAGAAGAGTCACATACAACAAATAATATAAAAGACTAAGAAAAAGGAGTTGAAAGTTAATTATACAAATGAAAAAATTGATTGGTCCATATTAAAAGAGCTTGTCATATAAATCACTTATACGATCTCAATTATTCAATCAGACAAACAGAGAAAACAAAAACTCTTAAAGAGAAGTAAAAAAACTCTAAAAAAATTATTTTTGGAATGATATATTTTAAAATAAAAAAATTTGTTCCTAACAAAACTATTTATAAAAAAAACTTTTTAATATTAAAATAATTACTTGATAATTTATTTAATACTTAATCAATGTGTCATGTAATTTTACAATAACAATTTTAATTTGAAAAGAATAAAATAACTGTTATAGATGCCAAAATCAAAATTTACTAATTTTATTGAAGTAAAATTATGTCTTAAAGTTTAATCACCATTACCAAAAATCGATGGTGCATTCCCAAATTGTAGACGAGAATCACTTGTCTTTCTTTCTGAGCAGCTTCGTTATTATTTCTTTAAACATATATATTATTATTAAAATGTAACCTCTCGCTTGATTATTATTTTCATCAATTTTACCTGTCGACCCCTTAAAGAAAACTGAATAAAATATAGGTTACAATTATAGCTTCACTCCAAATATTCAACTAATAAAAGTTAGACATTAACATCAGCATGATTGTTAGGACCAAATTTTCATTTTAATTAGAAATTAATTGCACTTAAACTTTATCAAATAAATTGTTCCTGTGAATATGTTGATTAGGACATTTTATACCACATTAATAATTACACAAATATTTAAAATTACATATATTTTCTGATCTATTTACAGCTAAAGTAAGTCTATTGAAAAAATTAAATTGTCAAAAAAATAATAAATATCTAACAAATTTTATATGTAAAAACTTTTCAGTTTTTCTCTACCCTTTAAGACTTAATAATTTTCTTTTCACTTTTTCTCCTGATTCAGCTCAATTTATTTTATGTTTTGAAATAAAAACATTAATTTTATTAATATTAAATAGATATTGAATAGAAAATGTTACATGGAGAAAAAAAAAGAAAAGAAAAGTGGTATTATTAACTTTTGACCTCATGCATTATTTTTTAATTTGAATTAAAAAGAAAACAAATAAGAGATGTGTGATTTGAACTTCCTTAATTGTGGCACTACCCTCCACTTCCCACATTCATGCAGTGTTCAGAATTCAGAGAAAAGAAACACTATGATCCTCTCTTGTTCCCTTCATCAAAACCACTCCCTCCTTGACTAAAGAATCCAGAAGAACCATAATCACCCTGAGAAGTTGAAGATGCAAATGTAGAAGAAGATGAAGAAGACAGAAAAAATGGCGCAGGTGGTGGCTGAGATGAACCGTAGATAACATCCTCATTGGGATGGTGCTGGTAAAGCCCCAATGCAACACGTTGGAAATCATCATCATCCCTACATTTCAGCAACCGTGCATACTCCATCAGACTTGGAAACCCTTCTGCTTCTTCTGATGTTTCTAGAGTTTGATGATCGCCACCAACATGTGGTGGTGGTGATGTGAGGGAAGAGGGTTGTGCAGAAGCTGAAGAAATGGTGGTGGTGGTTTCCGGTGATGGTGGTGGCACAGCAACACGCTCAGGAAAATTGAGCTTGGCTTTGTTTCCTTTGAACTTCAATGCAGCAACATCATAGGCCATTGCTGCAGCTTCTGCTGTGTCAAAGGTGCCAAGCCACACTCTCGCTGCTTTCTTAGGGTCTCTTATCTCAGCTGCCCATTTTCCCCAAGGTCTTTGCCTAACTCCTCTATAGTGCCTTTTCCTAAGATCAGCATTACCTTCAAATTTCAAACATTGATTCGTCCAGTTAGTCTGCAACATTCTACTCTAGTTTACTTGCAAGCGCAAAGAAAAAGAAATAAGACTTAGTGTTTTCAGCGTTGTTCTTGTATCAGAGTTGCAGTTTTGCTTACGGAAAAATTTGCATTCAACATTTAATACATGAATTACACGGCAAAACTTTGATTTTCATTTCATTAAAACAAGCATATCTGAGTTAAAGTTTGGTCCATTTTGAAGACTAGAGCGACCAAAGATACAAGGAAAGTGAAAAAATGCAATGTGAAACTGAATGCAGAACATTTATTAGTGTGGTCAAAGGTAGACTAGAAAAAACACAGATGGAACATGGGAGTCAATAATGATAATACAGAGGGTAGAAAATGGAAACGTGTCAAATTCAACTTTCTTTGTTATTAGCAGATCGAGGATTCGAGAAGGTTGTGCAGATGCAGTAACAGGTGAAGTTTTGTTTTTTGTTTTTTGGAGAGGAAAAGAACAAAATATGGCAGAAACTAACTTTATGGTGTTTTTTATTTTTTATTTCCTTTACTTTTGAGAGAGAAGAAGTATCACGTAAGTTGCATTCGGTGAAAATATCTTTGAATATGTTAGAGGATAAAACAGTAGGGTAACCTTTATCTAATAATCTCACACAAGAAGATATATATTAGAATTTCCAAAATGAAAGAAAAAAATCATGGGATAGGGATCTAGATTCATTGATGGTAATAAAATGAAGATGATAGTGATGATAATTAATCAAGCTTGAAATAATCAGTTTACCTTGATTTGTAGCTTGAGATGGATCTTGGGTATTGATAAATTTAGAAGTGGTTATTTGACCATGTGGAGTGGGGAAGAAGGTGGTGTTTTGATGGTTGGTAGTCATAAGAAAGTTTGAAAAGGTTGATGATGAAGCTTGTTCTTTTGGATTTTGAGATGGTGTGAGAGGAATAGGAAAGTTGAAAGCTTCTTTTTTCACCTCATCAAGAGGGGGAGAACTCTTCCCTTGCATTGGATCCACCTTGCCAAGTAACTTGTAATTTCTTCTTCTTCTTCTTGTTCTTCTTCTTCAACTCTTTCTATTTATATGTCTCTAATCTAAAGTTGGTGAAGAGATTCCACCACCACCTTGTGTTAAAAGCAGATCTAAGATTTCTATAAAGGGAGGAGAAGTGATTTGATGAGGAATGAAACCAAGATCAAAAGAGAGGATTCTGTTTGCTTGCTTCATCTTTTAAATAAGAAAGAGATTTGCTAAAAAAGAAAAAAAAGAACAAGATGAAGGAAAAGAACAAGATAACATGGGCTTGCTTGTAGGTTTTCCCATTGAAAAAATAAAGTCATGTTTGTCCCTTGAAAATTTTGGGGTGCCTCAAAAAATGAAAACGAAATGAATACTTTAATGAGAAGTTTATAATTGGGCACAAAGATGTAGTATATTTTAATAGGGGACAACCCAGTTAGGATATTTGTGGTGTGAGTAACTTTCTTGGTATTCTATTTTGTTAGGAATATTGTAGTATATTGTATATTTAATTACTTTTATTTAGAGCGAGAAAGAGGTGTGGGGTATATACATTGAATTTGGATCATTTATTGTTTTCTGGATACTTCTGCTTTTTGGCATCGATAGTTTTTGTTTGTGCCTTGTTTGCATCAATTAGAATATGGTAAAATCATTAGAAGTTCATACGAATATTTCTACATAGAGAAATATAAAAACATAAATTTTAAACATTTAGTAATGTTTTACATCAATATTTGAAATGAATTTAATTAATGAAATAACATTTTAAAAGTGATATATATATATATATATATATATAAGTATCTCATTATACTTAATATTGAGGTAAAATTTTAATATTAATTATGACAAATAGATATTAAAACCCATTAATTTCATTAGGGTATATAATAAAATAAAATAAAATTGTATTTTTTGAATTAGAGTCACGTGATATATAAATATCTATACAATTATAAAATAAATATAAAACTATTTAACAATGTTATTTCATCTTATTACTGAAATGTAACATAATGTAGTAGATCGATTGACTGGTCAATAATCCAAAACAACACGTGCTAGAGAGAAAAAAGAGCAAGAGTATTAATTAAAAATGGAATATCTTTAGTTTTTATTTGTCCATTAATTATTTTAAATTTCACTATTTAATCAAGTAATTAACGCATCAAAGAATACAACGTATTAATTAGTTAAGGGTTTGAATAGAAAAATGATTAATATCATTAAGGTAATCTTCAGGTTTGAGTTTTTGGGGGCTAATCCTTGGTTAGTCCATTCTATTTATGGCGTCTAAATGTTAACATTATACTTCTCTATGGTTATTTTTAGGATGTTATAGTGCAGCGAGGGGATTTTACCGCGGTTATTTTTCACTATACGTCGCGGTTTACGAACCGCGGCATATTTAGTCGCGGTAGTAAGTCAGAGACTTTAGGTCGCGGTTATGACCGCGATATATAGGTTGCGGAATATGCCGCAGTTGTCGAGGGAACCGCTGCCTAAATCCATTTTTTTTTATAAAAAAAAAAAATCCACTATATGTCGCGGTTCAATCGCGGCCAAAGACTGAAGCATATGCCGCAGTTAGTGTTAAAACCGCGGCCATATGTCTCGTTTTAAAAAAAATGAAACATTATATGCCGCGGTTGTGGTTAGAACCGCGACATATTCCCCTACAGTTTTTTAAAATTGCAGGTCTGTTTTTGTGATATCCACTACCACAAAAACAGACCTGCATATAAAAACATGTACACAAATTCAATTTGAACATAACAAACACATGTTCAAATGTATTTCAACATCAAATAAAGTACAAAGTCTAAGAAAATTCAATCTAATCAAATGCATTGTTTAAATCTAAGAGCTATTGTATAATCTAATTATATACTTCACAGCAGCGTTCCTAATGAATAATAGTGACTTCTCAGGAACTGGTGTAGTAGTCTTGAATATCTGCAAAAGACAATTCATTTTAATTAGTGTATATGAGTTCAACATTTGGGAAAAAATCAAAATTTGTTAAAGTTAAATATTACCGTTTCCCAGCGACTTGTGATGTGAGAACGAACAATATGGGTCATCCAATACATTACATAGTATCCACACTCATATGACCCATTTTGTCTGTTACACTACAATATATCATCACAGTTGATAATAGTTAGTGAATAACATTAAAATAAAACAATTATAACAAAGTATGACTTTAGCATATGTCAAACCTTGAGAGAAATCCAAGCAATCTTTCTACTATTAACAATTGATCTCCCACCCATCATCATACTTGCTGGAATAGAACTGTATATAAAAAAAGGTTTTAGCATTCATTTATATAACAAAGAAAGTCCAAACATTGAGGTTCTTACCAATCAATTGCTTGTTTGAGTTGTGTGGGAGGAGGCCTGTGCAATGAGCAGAACCACAAAGCATAGTTGTCTTGCATAGACATAACAAGAAGTTGCCAATGGCGCCTGAAATTCATAATAACGTAACTATTAAATATTAAAATCACATATGGAACATTATTATGTTAACAAAAGTTCACTTACCCGGATATATAAGGCAAAAAGTATATTTTCTTGCCCCTTCCAAAACTCCTTATCAGACTCATGTTGATATGCTCAAAATCATTTGATTCATGAATTGATTGGGGATCAATGAATCCATAATCATCAGAACGCCCCAACTTATTACTGACCCCAGACATATACCTGAAATCAAAAATTAACTTTGATATAAGGATACTTGATATATAAATCATTTTTATATATAAATAATTGGTCATAAACTTACATCGTCCATAGTTGAATAATTGAAATATTCAACTCTTATGTTCCCGACGCAAGCTCACGGACATCTTGGCTATTAAGGTATATTGGGACCTCAGAGCCTGTCCCAAATACATTAGCATCATACTCAACCTCCAAAGGATTATCATCAAGGATGTTAGCAAGTAGATGCAATGAAGAAAGAGGGTCATCCTCAGATAGAGGAATCTTCTGTTGTGCCTGCGTCTGTTGTTACATGAAAAGATAAGATAAGTTTTGACATCAAAAACCTTTAAAATTGAGAAGTGTAAAGAAGAATTTCATACCGAGGGGTCAGAAACTGGTTTAACCAAAAATTTAGGCCAAGTGATAAACGACTTATATACTTGTTCCACAATGAAAATCTCTTCCGTGGATAGAGGAACCGAGGCATCTGGTATGATCATTTCATCCACTGAGACCTTCACCTCATTCTCTAATAGTTGCATACCATGACATACAGTCGCTGACCTAAACTCTGTTCCACGAGCTACCAGCACCATCTCAGTATCCTCTAAAATGTATAGCAGACATGGACTACCATCGTCCATGTCATCCTTTGGGATGGCTGATGCGGAACAACTTCCTTTGCCGCTTCTCCCTGTCAGAGTAAATGTTAGATTATACAAGAGATACAAATAATTGCACATAAATGTTTATTAAGTTTACCTGTGGGAGGGGGAGGGATAACATGTTCCTCTATAGGAGACGGCACCGGGTGCATGCTCTGAAACTGCTACTGGTATAGCATCTGGAATTCAGCCCTCACCTCGGCCCTGATCTCCTCTCTAAGGTCTTGTCGGACCTTTTTTGTGATCTCTTCTGTCATCCTTTGTGTATCGCTGTATGAATATGAAGGCTGACGAGAAGAGCTCCCAAAATAATCTGTAATTCCTACTCCAGGACCTGCAGCACGTATACGTCCAGGGTGCTCAGGTCGTCCAATCGCAGCAGCAAGAATATCCTGGCGACCCTCTGGAGTGAATTGGCCTTGGGAGCTCTGCTCAACCAAGGCGTCCTGTAACATTACAAAATACCATTATTCTTTAAATAGTTTAATGTAGTATGTATAATGACAATATTTATTATTTTAGGAACAATGATAACTTACAATTCTTTCAGAAATCTCTCGTGCAGTGTCGGAAGAGTAGGTGCCCGATGGTCGCATACGGGCCAACTTCCATTTCTCATGTCTAGACGGTGGAAAAGGAGGCTGAGGAGGGCTACCACCCTGAGATGGTGGTATAGCATCTGCCTTTTGCTTGAGGATTTTCTCCTCAAGCTTCCTATACCCACCACGAGATAATAGGTGGGGGTTTTTGTTGTGAGCACTTGTTCCTTGTGCTTTGCTTCTAATTGCCTGTTACATACACATTAATTAATTAGTTCATATGATATATATTTGTTAATGAGGAATTGAATAATATGAACTACACTAACCTGCCATTCCTCTGACATCCGACTCTCTTTAAAAAGCCGCCAAGTCTCCTCATCAATGGACTTATATGAACTACATGGACTTTTATGTTTAAGGTGTCCAAAGATGTATCTTGATGTCAACTTGCTTTTAAAGTTTCTGAAATTTTCTGCAACAGTTGACAAACACTTATTTCTAAGTGTTGTGACATTTGGAATGTCAAATGTCATCTGAAAAAAACATAATAAAGTTGTATTAGTACAAAATTATCAATATAAACAAATTTTAATTCAAATGCTATTAACTAACTTACCAATATATCTTTCCAAATAATGTTCCGATCAACCTCGGACACATGATCAAAAGATGGAATGAGAATGCTAATCTTATCACGTGCCACTACTCCAAGGTATGATCGGAAGTCATCTGCATGGGGGCCAGTTGCCACACCCGTGGTGACATTCACATTCACCAGAGTTCTTTCACCACTATTTTTCCTGATGAATAGTTGTTTCATCCTAGTGGGTCCTCTAGTGGATCTGGTTGGGGGAGCCTCATCCCCTGAAGAATGTGGATGATCAGCCATATATCTGTCAAAATAAATAACAACATTAAATTTTATTTCAAGACTTATGTAATATTAACAAAACATGTAATAGTAATCATAGGAAATGTATAAAAGGAAAACTTATGTTATATTAATAAAATACTTATACAGAAATTGAAAATTCATACATAAAGATATGGATTCATCATATGTATATTCCCTCATCATGATCTGACCGAATTGCATGTACATCATCGTCAACTAGAGATTGGTCATCCAAATTTGTTGTAGTTTGAAATGAATGGTTGTCAGCAATATAAATATTAATCAGATTGTCTTCGTTAACTTCAATTTGTTTTTTGCCTTGAAGAGCAACATACCAATGGTCAGACGCAGGATCTTTGACATAAAAAACTTAAGATGCTTGATGTACCATGATAAACGGTTCGTCTCGGTAACCCACCTTGCGAAAATCAACCAGTGTCATACCCGAGTCATCTATTTTCACACCACTCTTATTGTCAAACCACTTACACTTGAACAATGGAACAAAAAACTTTGTGTAATCAACCTCCCATATCTCTTCTATTATACCATAATATCTCAATGATCCAAGTACAGGAGATTGATCTTTTGATGTGGAAAATTGAAGTGACTCAGCTTCTAAACTGACTCCATTGTTTTGTACTGTGCTTTTATCATCCAAAGTCTTCGTATAGAATGTGCAATTATTGACTTCATAACCTGTACAATACACGACATCAAACTTCAAACCATTTGCAAGCCACAATAAAGTTTCAGAAGAATGTGGTTCTTTGTCAATTTCGGATTTGAACCAAGACATAAATGTTTTGTTATGCTCCATCAATTGCCATTTCTCTGATTGTCTTGGATTTTTATTCTTAACAATGGCTTTGTGTGCTTCCAAAAAAGGGATCACCTCATCTGTGTTGTTCAATATATAAAGATGCGCTTGCAACAATTCTTCGCGATCTTTTGTCACCACATTGACACCTCGGATGCTTTTACTTATAGAAATTTTATTCAACCATGCTGTGCGAGGAACTCCTATTGGATTCGTTGATGTCATGTAATCTGAACAAAACTCGATACTTTCTTCAGCAATATACCTTTCAATCATCGAACCTTCAGGACGATATGGATTTTTAACATACCCTTTCAAAATCTTCATATAACGCTCAATAGGATACATCCATCTTAAGTATACCGGTCCGCACAACTTGATTTCTCTAACCAAATGAACAAGTAAATGTACCATGATGTCAAAAAAAGATGGAGGGAAAAACATCTCTAGTTGACACAAGATGATAACAATCTCGCCTTGAAGTTCATCTAACTTTGTAGGATCGATGGCTTTACTACATATTGACGAGAAAAATAAACACAACCTGTTTATGGTGTGCCTAACATTTTTGGGCAAAATTCCACGAATAGCCACCGGTAACAACTGTTGCATTAAGACGTGACAATCGTGAGACTTCATGCCAACAAGCTTTAAGTCCTGCATTGACACTAAACTCTTCATATTTGAAGAGTATCCTTGTGGTACTTTGATACTCTTTAAACATACACAAAAACTTATCTTCTCTTGTCTAGACATTGTGTAACATGCAGGGGGCAAATAAGTACGTTTACCAATCTCCTTGGGTGCCAACTCTTCTCGGATATTCATGTCAACCAAATCCAAACGAGCATTCACTCCATCTTTTGTCTTTCCCTGAATGTTGAGTAATGTACCAATCACGCTATCACACACATTCTTTTCTACATGCATCACATCTATGCAATGTCGAACATCTAACTTTGACCAATATGGAAGATCAAAGAATATTGATTTCTTCTTCCAAGGGGTCGTTACAGATGACTTCTTCGATGTTTTCCCAAATACATGATGTATTTTATTAACTTTTTCAAGAACTTGAAGGCTAGTAAGTGGATTTGGTGCTTCGTCCCTCTCTTGATCTCCATTGAATGCTTTTTTTAACCTTCGATATGGATGATTACGTTTTAGAAATCTCCGATGACGCAGATACACCGTCTTTCTTCCATGTTTCAATTGATGAGTTGTAGTGTTTCTTCACATACAGGACACGCTTTATGACCCTTGACACTGTATCCTGACAAATTACCATAAGCAGGAAAGTCATTAATGGTGCAAAATAACATTGCACGCATCATAAAAGTCTCTGAAGCGAATGCATCAAATATTTCAACCCCATCAACCCACAAAACCTTCAAGTCTTCAACTAGTGGGCTTAGATAAACATCTATGTCATTTCCAGGCTGCTTTGGACCAGATATCATCATAGACAACATCATGTACTTCCTCTTCATGCACAATGCAGGAGATAAGTTGTAAATTATCAATATAACTGGCCAACAACTGTGATTGGTACTCAAATTACCAAATGGGTTCATTCCATTAGTGGCTAAACCAAGCCTAAGATTTCTACACTCTTTACCAAATTCGGGGAATTGTCGATCAATATTTTTCCATTGCTTTGAATCAGCTGGATGACGAAGCAGCCCGTCAATTTTTCTCTCATCTGCATGCCATCTAAGGTTTTTAGCCTCTTTGGGATTCGCAAACAAACGCTTAAGTCTGGGCACTGTTGGAAGGTACCAAACTACTTTCAAAGCAGATCCATTTTTTTCTATCTGACCATTATCTTCACTATTGTTTTTTGACTTGTATCGTGATAAGCCACATTTTGGACACTTTGTCAAAAATTCAAACTCTTTCCTATACAAAATGCAGTCATTGGGACAAGCATGTATCCTTTTATACTCCATACCCATTGGACAAAGAATTTTCTTCGCATCATAATTACGAGTGGGCAGTGTATTTCCATCTGGCAACATTTCATTCAACAACGTCAACAATTATGTAAAACTCTTATCAGTCCATCCATTGCTCACCTTCAAATTCATGAGCCTTAACACCGCTGACAAACGTGTGAACTTAGTTGAACCGACATACAAAGGTGTTTCCGCATCAGTCGACATCGTCTCATACACATGAGCTTTGGAAAAATTTTCTGCTCCAACATCGCGGATCATGTCCTCCAATTTGTCTTCATCCGGTCGATCTTCTTCCATGGTGGAATCAGTAACATTTACAGTTTGAGAGTCAGTGGGAAAATGCATTTCTTCGCCGTGCCATATCCATGTTGTATAGCATCTTAGAAAACCATCACATATAAGATGTTCTCTAATTTGAGTTGCGTTCAACTTTCTCCCATTCAAACAGTTCACACAAGGACATCTAAACTTCACTTCATCATCACTTCTCCCCTCATTACGTTGCGCAAATTGTATAAATTCCTCTACACCTCTCTCGTACTCAGCACTAAGACGTGGTAAATTAATCCAATTTCGATCCATATTCCTAAATATTACATAAAAAGATAAGCTACTAAAAATCAAACTTGCAATTTCATACATATCATTGAAACTTAGTGTATAATATTTTAAGGTTTATAAATAATACAAGAACTACAACACACATTACCAAAACTATAGCAAAAATCATACCATACATTACCAAAACTATAGCAATTTCATGCATTACCAAAATTTTAGCAAAAACTATACCATACATTACCAAAACTATAGTAATTTCATACATTACCAAAACTATAGCAATTATTATTATCCAAAAACTAATGAAGAAATCATGTTAAAAATGCAAAAGGGCATAAATACCTGGAACAGGGGCGGCGAAAAAGCTTGGTGCAAAAAAAACGAAATGGCAGCGGAGAGGAAAGTAGGCGTTTCAAACGATTTTGATCGGCTAAAACTGTTTCTTATCGTTAAAAATGAGAAATGACCGAACAATTTTGAGTTTAAACGGTGAAAAACGAGGTATCTAAGATGTTGGGTGGTTCGGAGGGAGAAGAAAACGCGAAAACAGAGAGCAACGCGAAGAAGACGACATTGTTCCAAATTTTATTTTTTAACTCTGAACTGGGGAATCTACCGCGGTTCACTACTTAACCGCGGTATAAAATGGGTATATGTCGCGGTTTCACAAGCAACCGCGGCCTATACTGATTCAAAAAATTAACCTAAATGGCATTTTTGAAATTATATTCAAACTATATGCAGCGGTTCAGCGGGCAACCGCGGTATATTCAAATTCATTTTAAATTTATTTCAGGTAGGATAATAGGTCGCGGTTGCTCTTAGAACCGCGGCCTATACCCCTGTAACGTGTTGAACACAACTGTCTCCCCAACTGCCTTTTGGGGAATTTCAGTAGATGACAGTGGTATATGCCGCGGTTCCTCTGCGAAACCGCAGCATATACCCCTGTAACTTCTGAAATTCTCTGACTGGCAGAGAAGTTCAGAAGTTACAGGGTATATGCCGCGGTTCCTGAGGAACCGCGGCATAGACCCTTGTAACTTTTGAAATTCTCTGACTTAGTCAGCCCCTGCAATAAATGGGCATGGGTATAGGCCACGGTTGTCCAGAGAACCGCGGCATATACTCTGTTATTTAATTTTGAATTCAGACGTGGCGTCAAAGGGGATGGTTGACTCTTATATATGCCGCGGTTCAGAGCGGAACCGCGGCATATGTTTTCGATTTATTTACAAAACTGCCACCGCGCACCATTATGCTGCGATTTCCGATGAACCGTGGCATAATGTGCGGTGTAAAAACCCAATTTTTTACTAGTAGATCAGCTACAAAACTTTTTAAGTTGAACATATTTGAATTGATGAGATAAATTATTATGTTACTAGAAAAAAAAAATTCAATGTTACTCTCCGGCTAATATATACTAAAGAACATGGTTCAAAAGTTGCTTAAGCTTTTTTTATTTTGGAATAGTTCAAAGCATTAAAGTAATATCTACACACTATAATTAATCTCGAAAATTTGATATTATGATTATTATTATGTTATTATAGGTCCACGATGCATGTCGATCTTATAAATACAACTAGTATTTTTTTTAATACTTACTTAATAATTATTCATACTCATTATATTCATAAATATTCAAATTTTCTTAATAACTTGAGCATCAGATAGTCTTTTGCGGGTGGATCTCCCACTCTAATTAGAAAGAGATGTAATTCCGACAAACAAGAGCTTTCAAGCCACCGCTAGAATCTTGATATTTGTCCATAAATGCATATGCTCAAGATCCTATTAAGATTATTTGGCGTCCACTGTATGGCCCTCGTAAAACGTTTCCAGGGCCTCACCTCCCTATGGTCACCACTCGAAGGTTCGCCCAAATCTCCCACGAGATGGAAGTCAACAAGGTGGCAACCCTTTACTAGCAAGTGCAAATACTCATACAACACCATAAAGAATAGCGTAAGGAATATGATACTGAGATTGAAGCCCAGCATACACAATAAAAAGCTAACCTACACGAGCTCTAGGAACTTTAGCAAAGGTTGATTTGCCTCAAGAATGAGAGGTCATCTCTTCGAACTCGCTTTAAACCTCGTGAAGAGGACCCCTAAAATTCTTAAACAAGGCACAACCCATCCGTTTGGAGAGGTTCGTGTGCGAATCAAGACCATTCTCCTCAACACCAGGCTCAAGGAGATTGGAGCAAGTCTACTAAGCATAGAATAGAAGAAACCTGTGGACGTTCCCGCCACTTCTATCACGACCAACACCAGACTAGAAGAAACTGAAGTAGGTCAACCCAACATCGGTGGAAGAAACCCATGAATGCATCTTTCACTCTAAACGGGAGCCCGATAGGCACAGATATCATAGATGAGATGCATAATCAATGGAGTTCCAGGATTTTGGAGGGCACCCCGGCAAGCAGATAGGTCGGAAAAAACACTAGACTACTCGAGTACACACTAAGAATTCCTGAAATAAGATTGGCTTGGTCAAGAACTTACGTCCTTTCATGACAGAAGTGGCCAATATCTGAATCCCTAAGGCCTTGTTCTTTTGAGTGGATTTAAGGGAGTGGATTTGAGGGGATTTGAAGATAAACTTTTTGTCGTTTATTTGAGTGAATTTAGAGGTAAATGAGAGTGAATTTGGAAATAAATTTTTTTAATTTGTCACGTCAATACAATTCTATACTAATTCTCACAAATTTTATTTCCAAATTCACTCTCATTTACCTCCAAATTCACTCAAATAAACGACAAAAAAATTTATCTTCAAACCCTCTCAAATCCCCTCAAATCCACTCAAAAGAACAAGGCCTAAAGGAATCCCCATCCATATTCGGAAGTGCGGCGAAACAAATAACCTGACCAAATATCTAAAGGCTTACCCATTCCAGGTCAACTTCAATACTCAAGATGAAAGAGTTTCATGTAGGTTGTTCCCAACAACCTATCATAGCGATGCAGCAAAACAGTTAACACGTTCAACAAACCAAGAGGGGGGTGAATTGGATTCTTATCGTAAATCGTTCCGTTAATAATTTTCTCAAGTAAATATAAATTCCTTAAAACAATTTAAACAAATCTAAAGAGTAAGGAAGAGAGAAAATTGCATTGGTAATTTTTATACTAGTTCGAATCACACAGATCCTACGTTTGGTTGTTAATCTCAACTGAGAATTAATGCTTCACTAGCACAAACCAACAAATTGTTACAATCACAAAGAAAATAAAAAATTTGAAGGTTAGAACACCTATCTTGTTACCCCAAGAGATGAAACTCACTTCTCCTGCAACCTACAAGGGATGAACACCTCCTCCGAATGCTTCACGAAGGATGGCCACCTCCTTTGAATCTTCACAAAGGATGAACAACTCCTTTGAATCTTCACAAATGATGAAAACCTCCTTTGAATCTTCATAAAGGATGAAAGACTTTCAACTCAGCAACAACAACAACACTAAATCACACTCCTAGTGAAAGTTCTCGCTCTATGCCAACATGCCATGTTCTCAAAGGCACAACATAAGGGTTACACCAAGCCTAGAACACTTATCACTACACACTGCAGATAATAATTTCAAAATACACTTATTTAGTATGTTGTATATTAGAATGAGAGTCTCAATCCAATTTATAGAGATCTCATTCAAGTATAACTCCAAAAATCCGTTGTCAATTGATCGAGGTCGTACCTGAATCAAATTAATATGCAATTATAGTGCAGTATAAACTAGGAAGTGACTCCTTGGTCGTCTCTCAAGGACCAAAATTTGGTTCATTCATTAGATCAAACACGTAGTGGGGGTGGTTTTTGGATAGTTTTGTGAACTTAATTGAACCAATTAAAACACGAATTCAAACACTAATTAAAAATGATTAGTCACTAGCTCAATTGCATTGTTCCAATCATAGATTCACAATGATTAAACACTACTCTCACCCTTAATCCAACACGAATTAATCAACAAAGCGAATATTAATCTGGTCTTCAAAATTGCGAATTAAGCAAACACAATGCTCATATTCAATCAATTTTGCACCATATAGTTTGATCAACTAAGCGGAGATTAAACATCAATTAGGAAATTAAGCGTATACCTAATTGCAAGTGCACAAACAAATTTAATATTAAGTAAGGCAAGAGCAACAAAATACCAATTCATAGTCCAAAATTCTCATAAACGGTGCAATTTCACTAATTAGCAACGAAGCACACTTAAGCTACCATTATAAACGAAATGCAAACACCAAGTCTAGGTATATCTAGTATAATCATCAATAATAACCAGGCCAAAAAGATTTCCACCTAGACTTTTGATTCTTGAGGGGCCAAACAGATCCATATGAAGCAATTCAAGAGGTCTAGTAGTAGATACTACTCTCTTAGGTTTGAAAGATGATCTTGTTTTGCTTCCTATTTTGACAAGCATCACAAAGTCTGTCAGAATCATACTTTATGTTCGGCAAACCAATTACAAGGTTTCTAGAGACAAGCTTGTTTAAATGAGACATATGAATATGAGCAAGTCTTTTATGCCATAGACATGGATTATCATCTTTGGATAAAAGAAAGATAACAGATTTAAAAGAAGTTTTTGTAAAATCAACCATATAGATATTGTTATATCCTTTTCCAATTAACACAAGCTCATTTGAAGATTCATGGTAGATAAAACAATGATTAGGTAGGTTCAAAAGTAACCTTTAATCCTTTATCGCAAAGTTGACTGATGCTGAGAAGATTTTGTTTTGATCTATCAACAAGCAAAACATTTTCAATCATATATGAAGAGGGTGTTTGAATTTTACCGATACCAACTATTTTACCCTTATTATTGTCTCCATATATGACGTGGCCACTTGTCTTGTAAGACAGGATGATGAATCTAATTGGATTTGATTTTACCATCATACTTAAATTTGTTTGCTGCAAATGTTGATCTTTACACTACTTCAGATCTTCCTCAGAATTGTTGTCAGCTTTCCTTTTCTAATTGTTGGTCTTTACTATCAAGATCAAAATAATCGATTACACTGAAAACTTAATCGATTAAAATTTGAGTAAAATTCAAATTCCCATCTCTGGTACCAATTGTAGAAATAAATTGGCCTAGTTTCTCAACCAAGATGGGGTGAATTGGTTTTTTTACTAAAAAATGTTCTTTTTAAAAAACTTTTCAAAGTCTTTGAACCTTTTTGGGAATACAAGCAAATAAAGATTGTAAGGAAATAAAAGAGTGAAAGGATAGAAAGATCAACACCACAGTTTATACTGGTTCGGCCTTAATGCCTACATTCAGTTTCCTTTCAATCAACCTGAGATTGAAAGTAAATCCACTATATAGACTAAGTTCTACAGCAAGAAATACAGAGACACCCTCTCAATGTTATCTCCTCTCTAAATCCAAATCTACTAAAACACATTTGAAAACACATTAAGAAAAAAGTGTAATCTACTAAAATACTTAAAACACATTTGAAAACTTTTTCAACCCAAAACTCATCAATGCACTCAATAATCAAATATAGGAAAAGACATGAGTTTTAATTGATTGTACATATAATGTAATCGTCAAAACTTGCAGTTTTGCCATTGTTAAGCAAATACTGATATCTGATGAATCTAACAGATTACACAAACACTGTAATCGATTAATTCATACAGATATACAATGTGTAAAGAGTTTTATCAATCTTAATCAATGAATATGCATGTCACAGATATAATCACATGTATTAGTATAGTGAATATGCATAACATATAGTTCAAGCACAGTTACATATATAAACAATAGTTTTGTTCAATGTGTGTGCAAGAAACTATAAAAATATTTTGTTGTTGTCATCATCAAAAACATATATGGGATATATGGGTTTAGCTTTCACATAGCTTCCCCTATCAACACAAAGGAGGACACCTTCTTCAGAACACCTCCTTAGACACACCAAGGATGAACTAGCTTTTCCTTAGTCATAGCAGTAACACGTCAATAGTTTCGTAGACACCAAGATTACCAAGCCTAAGAAGAATAACATTTTCTCAAGTGATACAATAAGAGTTTTGAGCTCAAGGGATGTCCAACCACTTTATGAATGACAAATGAGAGTCTATTTATAGACTCAAGCAATGGACACCTCTAATTTTTGTTTTCAAACTTTTTGTCTGTATTAATTGATTAATTTAAGTGTTAATCGATTAATCACTAAAGGAAAAGTTTAACGGATACTCCAACGGCTAAAGATGACTAAAAACTCCAATTAATAGAAGTGCTAATCGATTAATTTAAGTGTTAATCGATTAACAGTAATTGATTAAAGCTCGTGTTAATCGATTATTCCAAAGCCATTTTGAGTTTTCAGTCTTTGATGTAATAATCGATTATTCCCAATGTTAATCGATTAATAGTAATCGATTACCATTCTATTTAATTGATTATTCATTTCGATTTTCACTTTGAACATAGTTTTATATATCTAACTTACAAGGAATCAAAAACCACTAGAAACCTAAGTCATATACATCAAATTACACTTATCACAAAAGCTTTATGCTATAATACAAGTCTTCAAAAGATCTTCTTGTTTCTTGGTTTCTCATTACTTGATTTGAGCATCATCAAAACTTCATCTCTTCATTATTTTGCTAACACACCACTCTTTACGAAAGGTTTGACATTGAGCGTCACATCTGAGCGCCAATTTATATGACTGAATCTATTTTCTTCTTTGGTTGTTTGATTTGTTTATAATATTGTTTATTATTAATTGAGGTGATGATAAGATTATAGACATGTGTGGTGATGGTGTGGAAGGAATTTCAAGGAAGAATTCTTTGTGATGATGACTTTAGTGTATGCATTGACATATGGGATTAGTAAAGGGATACTTTTGATGCTCTAATAATTATTCATACTCAAATAGAATTAAATGTCTTATCATCAAAAGTAGCAAATGGTCTCAGTTTATGGATTTTATCTGGTTCTAAGAACGAAGAGGATTAACCTTGTGTGTGGTCAAGTGATAACTCATTGAGGCTATGGTTGTACAGAGCCTAGAAACCACCATAGGTGCACACCTTCAGTGAGTTCCTATATCAAGAGCATGTATCTAAATAATTGATTCTAGTGTCAATTATTTATGTCTGTCTATATGATTTATTGTATTTAATTCATGCTTAGCTTATATTTGATATGATTTAATTGTTTTAGGATAATTCTTATTCACACTAGCTTACCCTGTTGTTTCTTTTGTGTTTTTTTTTGTCTCTTTTGCGATAATTACTTCTCAGTGTGAACAGAGTTAGACAATGATATGTTTCTAGTGGAAGATGGTGATAATGCGAAGTAATCTTCTTTAGTAATTATCCTATATAGGGAGTTCACAAAAATTCTAAGTTATAAGTAATGTTGTATATGATATTTTATACATATTTATTAATATTGTTATTTAAATTTTGAGATAATTATATTAATATTATATATATATATATTGAGATAATTTATTTTTTTAAATTGATTAGATAATGTTTTATTTTATCAATTGTAATATGTTAAACTGGGATATTACAATTTTAAATTTTATAAATATGAAAAACGATATTTTTATAATAATTAAAATAAAAAATCACTAATATAACGTTCAGTATCATATTAATCTTTATTTTTTTCTTCTAACATGACAGTTACATGTGTGATCGTGGTCTTATTTGGTAAATTCAATTAATAACATTGATTATTGTGTAGTTTCTTGCCATATTATATATTATGAAGTATGAATTAGTTGCTTAGAAGTCGAAAAACAATTTATGGTAATTTTTTAAAGCTTCCATCCTATAATATACCTTGTTCTAGTTTCACTAGTCCAAAAAGGGCTTTAAACGTCTATTATTTTGGCCTTTTAACATCAGTTCCAGAACTGACGTCTTTGTGGATGACGTTAATCAAACATCGGACTCAAAAGGTCGAACGTCTTTATAGATGTCCGTTACTGCATTACCCGACGTCTAAAGGCTCTATAGACGTCGGACATTGCATTAACCGACGTCTACTACAGCTCGTGTCTTTGGGTAGCGTAGTACCACCTTCTTCCTTTGTTAGTTTTGTCATAGAAAAGGTTCTGTCTTTTGCATCTCTTGTGGCATTTCAACCGAAAATCGAATCTGGATCCTTACCTAGTTCCATTAAAACCGCCAATGAAAACGAACGGTGACAATAGAATTAGGCAAGGACCGAAGTTTGGTTTTGGGTTGAAATACTATAAGACATGCAAAAGACGCAAGCTTTTCTTACGAGAAAAATAGCAAAGGGAGAATGCGGTACTACGCTATCCAAAGACACGAGAAAAACTGCACCAAAACACAACAAAAACTCATTTTAATCGGTTCAAATGAAAGATAATCAACCAAAGACTAATATAATCGGAATAAAAGTACGTTTAAACGGTTCAAAAGAGACAAAAACGCACTTGGAAAAGCAATTCCGCGGAGAGAAAAGGCGAGAAGGAAGACGATGATGAAGTGCTCGTGAGTGCGGGTTTGATGTCTAATTTAACAGCAAACTAAACGTCGGTTCCCTAGGGAACCGACATCTAATCTCGCATAGACGTCGGGACCCTCACTAATATGACGTCCAAAACAACTTTTCACTTACCCTGTCAGGCCATTTAGACGCCGGATGCGCGGGCACCGACGTTTGTTCGGCGGAAAAAAATAACTTTTCATCTACCTGTCAAACATATACATGTGCGTTAGGAGGGGCACCGGCGTCTATAATCGAATATAAACGTCGGGGTGGCGAGATCAAACGTCTCTAAGGCGGAAAAAAATAACTTTTCACCTACCTGTCAGGCATAGAAACGTCGGTTCAAGGGGGCCCCGACGTCTAAACTATTTTAGACGTCGGGGCCCACCGAACCGACGTCTCTACACCCACTTATATACGAAAATGCCACCGGTCAATAATTTACGTTGGTTATTTTGTGGTCTGACGTCTACGGGGTGACGTTAAAGGTCAATTCTGCACTAGTGTTTGAGGCTAAAAAATACGACAGCACAGCAACACACTGCATGCGTGTGTGATAAGCAACCTCACATTATCATGTCATGTTGTTATCCATCTAAAATGTCATGTCATTATACATCTAAAGTGTTTTCTTTATTAGGTGAGAGAAAATTCACAATTAACAAAAGATAACAATACTTTTGAAAACATTTTTTTCACAATATTTTAACACCATTTACGTATTATTATTATTAGATTTCCTTACTTATAAAGAGATAATAGTAACATAACAATTTAACAGGGAAAATTAACATTGACAAGTGCTTAAGATTTATAATTATGTTCCTTATACATAAATAATATTAGTAATAACTAAAGTAAGTGTTTGGTAGAATATGGAGGGACCAAGAAATAAATTTAATCAATAAAAAATCATTTGCAAACTTGTTATGTTTAGTTTTTTTTTTATGGGAAAAACTTTTTTTTAAATATAATTTTTTAATTCTAATTGGGTTTATATTATTTTAGTCTAGATCAATAACTTGTAACATATATCTTTTTTAGTATGCGGATTATTCATAGTAAGAAATAGTTATTGACACGAGTAAGAGATTTGAGTGTATGTAATATGGGTGTTCTTTTTGTTATATATTCAATTGATATTGTAACATCCCAAAAATACAGTGTAAAACCATATTATAGAATACTCACACTTAATAATATTACAATGCAGTTAAAGACAGGAAAAGATACAGTTATGGCCGAACGACCTTACTAAGATACTACAGAGTTTTTGAATTACAAAACTAATTACTAGACCGAACGGTTTCAGCTAAAAGCTTAACCGATCGGTTATACAAAACATCATAATACTTATTGTCGAATGGTCCTATGGTTTAGATTTGACTTCCACTTCTTCCAAGGCTTCTTCCAACAACTCTTCTCCTTCTGCTCACATTCATAGGATGATCATTGCAACAGGAATGACGACTGAATGGACAATACAGATAAGACATGAAAATAGGGTAAGCTTATGTAATTTAATTAATCTAGTGAATCATATAATTCATACAATTTCTAAGATAATTCATTAAGTCAATCATGCAGAAAACAATCATATAATTCCAGCCATAACCATTCAGCAATACATGCAATGACCGACCACTTGACTCTGACTATCCGAACTGTATGAATTCTATGTAGCTACGACTTTTGTGCACTTGGGTGATGTAGTAGTTGGGATGCCCTCAACAGTTGCCACCCAAGGTTAGTCCGTTATACCTAGCCCAAATTCACCTTATGGACTAGGACCTCCTGCCATTATCACACATGACTTACTCCTCTCTACTTGAGAATGAGTAATCACAGAATATCAGGATAAATGCCAACTAAGCATGACCACATTCATACTTTACCATCCAATAACAAATTCTGAGATATTCCTCCCTGGAATACTCTTTCATATCCATATTATTCCATTAATATCACATTTCAAATTCATACTTCATTATAAATACATTCAAACTGAATCAAGACAACAATTTTCCATTTTAGAAGCAAGACCGAACTAGAGAACAACTTTTAGACTAAGCTAACTGAACTCTTAGTGTAAGACCGAGAGGTATTTCACTTATCCATGGAACAGTACCGAAAGAGGTATTATCATGTTTATGAATAAGACCGAATGAAATAACACTCCTTAGTAACTACCATGACCGAACACTATTTACCAAGTTAACCACTTCATTGAACCGACTCCTAAGAGTTTAAACCGAACACTACGAAGCCTAGGCCGAATACAAAGACTCTAGGTTGAACACCATTTATTGAGACCGAATACTGTTTGACGCCGAATACCAGTAGCAGATTGAATCCTATGAAGAAACCGAGAGCTAGTACGATACCGAGCACTAATAATACTTAGCTTTAGTCTAAGATCGAACACTAAAGAGGCCGAGTGCTAGTCTCAGATCGAGCACTATAGAGACCGAACACTCTACGCTAATAGAAATATATATATATGCGTTTCATATAAAGAAAGTTCTACTTAATCTAAAAAACAATCCAATACCAAAACTATCAAAATATAAACTTAAACTAAACCTAAGTAATGTTCAACAACAAATATAAGTGTTCCTAGCGCCATCTTTGCTGAAGATAAGATGTCCACTCCTGCCTTATCTGCCTAATTGTGTCCTTTGGTATAGGAGATGTACTCTTGAAGCGCTGCAAAATGAAGAAAGATTCATTATGGTTTCATATATGTTTAAAGATGAATTTGCTTTGTAATGTATTGAAGGTATGCATCATTACCTCATTTCAGTCATCTGTAATGGCATCTCGAATGATGGTCTTAATCCAAGACATGACATAGAAGCCACATTCCCATGAATCTATCTTCTTATTACACTAAAATGACAAACTAAATAGTCAAGAATTTAGATCATTCAATAACATAGAAAATGAATTAGAAGTATAAATGACTTACAACCTTTGGATACAAAATTTGAACTAGTTGACCTCGGGATTTACCAATAACTCTATTTAGATTGAAAACACAAAGTAAAATTAATATAACTATATTTATCATAAAAATTTAAGGTCAACATCAAATTCAAAGTCATTTTTGGAGAAACACTTACCCTTGAAGCATGCTTCTCAAGTCAGTTCTCATCTTCCTGTGCAGTGAACAAAACCATATAATTTTACATTGTTTGGGAATGATGACCATCAGGTGCCAGTGCGACCTATCACGAATCACAAATAGTTAGTAAACTAATTAAGTAAACTTTAATGAACTTTTACATATAACAACACATACCCATCAATGTATGGCACAAGGTATACGTCTCTTTTTGACTTATCCATCCATGTTTGCAAATAATGTTGTTTGCTTTCAAGTGTGTTACCAGAAGGTTGAATGGTCTGAGGTTCAACAAATCCATACATGGAAGACTGACCTTGGTCTACAATGATTGTGTCCATGTACCTAAAACAACAAAGTTAAGTTGTTAGAAACTAGGAATCTAAATAAAACCAATATGGAAGATAAAATTAACTATCTTACATGCATCATAGTTGAACGATGGAAATATTCAACATCCTGTCTCCCCCAATGATCTCCAATGCATTAGTCAATGTGATATATACTAGCATAGGGAGGTGTGGGGAGGGGAGGGAGACCAAATACTCTCAAATCCCATTATAGTTATAATGGTGCTCTCTTCAAACTGGGTAATCTTGTCATTAGCTTTGATAGAGGATCATCCTCCGCTTCAACCATCTCATCATCTTCATCTCTGACTGTATCATGCATCGGCTACTTCTGAGGACTTGTGAACTGAAGATAAGAATTTCAAAGTTATCAATAAATATTTTTAAATTTAACATAGAAATACTAATAATAAAAATATTATACATGTGTAGTAGCAATGTGTGACATGATCAATGCTCTAGGTCAGGCTATAAATGATCCTATGGCCTTCCCCACAAAATGAATTTCTGGAGTGGGTACAGACACGTGAGCCTGGGGATCCCGAACCTCCTCAATCGTCACACGCACGTGGTGGGGTAATATGGGAACACCATGAATAGTTTGTCCTCCCTCAAGTACTCGTTCGACAACCACAATGCGTGGGGTATCCCTATCAACCAACAACCCATACTGACCACTATACTGAGTAGGTTCTACAGTAGAACATGATCCTCTAGTGCTAACAGACGTGTAAAGTTTGAGCATCCTAGGAACAATTGTTGCTCTGAATCATTTATAAGAGAATCATATAAATTAGCTCTTCCAAAATTATCTTCACCGACATCACATATCATGTCCTCTAAATGATCACTCACCCATTCTTCCACATAATCCGTTCCTCGTGACGTGGTAGGCTGGTCCAGTACTTCTCCATGCCAAGTCCAAACGGTATAAGTTCTCATTATGTCGAACATGAAAAGATGGTCATGCACATTGCCTAAGTCTTGCCGTATTTGATTAAGACAACGAACACAAGGACAAAAATATGTCTCGTTCACAGACTTAGCATTTTGTTCAACATATTGCAAGAAATCCGAAACACCCTTCTCATATTCTTCACTAATGCAACATTCACTCATCCAGCTTCGATCCATACTATATTCGTAACATACTTCATCAGTTTCAGTTTTTTAACTCTCACAAGGTTAGGCCCTACCCATTCAGAAAAATTATTTTTCATAAATTGCTAAGACACATGCAAAGAAGTTTACATCATAAATTTGATAAGATTTCGGCAGCATTTCGCATTGGTCTTCGAAATACACAAAATGAGAGTAGTCAAGGATGACCACAATCAAATATGCATCCGAAGAACAACACAAATACTGAACTGAAATTTAATCAATCGTATCCATAAACTCCAAAGTACATGTTATAGCAAATTATGAAAAATAATTTTCCCAAACTGTCTAATCGGACAATTCAAAATTTAATACAAATGATTAAAAGATTAATCGTTTGTGTTAAATTTCAAACGGGAACTAAGTTTCACTCAATGATTTGATACTTATAATCTAACATGCCAATTATAATAACACAACTATCACATGCATATTCAAAAGCCAATAACACATGCATACCTAAACGCAAAAAACATGCATACGCAAAAACCAATAACATGCATACACAAAAGCGAATAACATGCATACAAAAAAGTTTTCAACGAAGAAGCTAACCTTTTTAGCAGATTAAAAAAGCAATGGAGGGAAATGGAGTAATGCACGCCCAAAAACGTAGGCCAAAAAGAGTCAAAAATGACGCCCAAGCACACGCCAGAAACTGCACCAAAACGCAACAAAAATGAATTTTAATCGGTTCAAATCCAAGATATTTCATCAAAGAGTAATTTAATCGGAGTAAAAGTAAATTTAAACTGTCCAAAAGAGAGAAAACACACCTGGAAATGCAATGCCTCAGAGAGAAAACGCGAGGAAGACGATGAATAGTGAGCGTAACTCCTCGCAGGTTCGCATTTTCCACTATAATAGGCTGTAGGGGGTCCAACGTCTATAATAGTATAGACGTCAGGGCCCTCACTAATATGACGCCTTTCTGATTTAAAAATTAATATTCACGGGGCATATAGACGTCGGTTAGGAGGGGCCCCGACATCTATGTGAACTTTTCACCTACCCAGTTAGCCATATAGTTGTCTGTTACAGGGGGGCCGACGTCTATAATATTATAGATGTCGGGGATGGCGGGATCAGACGTCTAAATGGCGGAAAAAAATAACTTATCACCTACTTGTCAGGAATATAGACGTTTGCTAGGAGGGTCCCCGACGTCAATAATATTATAGACGTCGGGGCCCCTCCTAACAAACGTCTATATGCCCACTTATTTATGAAAATGCCACTGGTCAATAATTTACGTTGGTTATTTGGTGGGCCGACGTCTACGGGGTAATGTTAAAGGCCAATTCTACACTAGTGAATGCTTTACTTCATAAATTTTCCTACCATAATGCGCTTAATTTACATACAAATTTTACATACAAAAAATTGGTAAGTAAAAATTTGCATATAAAATTCATATGTAACTCATTTTTAGAAATCCGTATGTAAAATTCATATGTAATGCTTACATTACTTACAAATTAAAATACGTATATAAATATCGGTAAGTAACTCAAGTTTTTCTTGTAGTGATAAAAATGAAAAGTGGAGATGAAGAAGAGAATGGAGATGAAGGATTTTCATAAATAAATTGTAGGAAAATAAATTATCAATAGTGGAGTAATTATTGGTAAAGTAAATCACTGACAATAGTGACCCAAATTACAACAATCATCATTAAATTTGTCATTTCTTCCTGTTTGTGGCGTTGTTAGAATGTTTGAAATTGTATCCATGATTTGTCACCCTATTTGCATTTGATATATCTATTTATATTTTCTCCCATATATTAGCTATTACTCGACACAAGAAAATAAAAGAGAAAATACATAAGTTAAAGTTGTTAGCAAAATGATGAAGCAATAAAGTTTTGATGATGTCGAAAATCAAGTATCAAAGAACTAACAAATGCAAGAAGATCATATGAATATTTGTATTCGTTTGGAAAACTTTTGTAATAAGTATAGAATATTGTATAGGACTTAGACCAGGAGTAGTTTTTGATTCCATGTAACTTATGTTTTTTAAATTTCTCTTTGGATTCAAAAATGCTCTAGAATAATCCATTAGTAGGATTAATAATTGATTATGGATAATCGATTAGCCACAAAGATAATTGATTATCATAGAGCAAGTTTTTAAAACAAAAACTCATAATGGCCACTGGAATAGTCGATTAGCAGGAATTGATAATCGATTATTGATAATCGATTATGATTTATGATAATTGATTATCACGACTAGCCGTTAGAGTTTTCTAGCTTGTTTTTAGCCGTTGGAGTATCCATTAATGGATAATCGATTACCAAAGTTTGGTAATCGATTATTCCAATGAGAAAAGTCTGACAACGAATTTTTGGATGTGTCCATGAGTGAAGTTCTAGACTCTCATTCGACACACACAACACTCAATTAGAATAAAATTGAAGTGAGAAACTAGAGATCTTGTGAAACTCTCTATAGAGGCTTTGGAAATTTGGTATGGGCTTAGAGCGAGAACTTTCACTGGGAGTGTGATTGAGTGCTACTATTGTTGTTGAGTAAAGTCTGTAATCCTTTGTAAAGATTCAATGGAAATGTTCATCCTTTGTGAAGATTCGGAGGAAGTATTCATCTCTTGTGGTGTTAAGGGAAAGTGAGTCTCATCTCTTGTAGCTTCAAGATAGGCGTTTTCTAAATCTTTAAACTTGTCTTTGTGTGATTGTAAGTTTTATAGGTTTTTGTGATAAGGAATCGTTGATATCTCATTTTAGGGATTAATAATTGGAGCTTTGTTAATCCTAACTAGTATAAAACTACTTGTGCAAATTTCTCTTTCTCTACACTCTTTATTGTTGTTCATATTATCTCTTAAGTAAGTTCAAAAAGAGAAAAGAAAAATCATTTTTTAAAGCACAACAAATCAATTGACTTTGTCATCTTGATTTTTGTCCAAACATGCAAACATTTCGTTGTCACCGCTCTAAGTAACTACCTTAAATTGTCCATGTAGTCTTAGATGTTTTGATTGATTCTACGTTTCATAATAATTATTACATATAATTACTCCTCTCGATTTAGCTTTATCCCCTGTCTCGATTTTCCTGCTCTCATATACCTCTCCATCTCGATTATACTTCGGTTTAGAGCTGTCAAAACGGACCACCCGACCGATCACGGGTTGGTGGGTAAACGGGTTGGCTCACTGGCTCACTTAATTACCATTTTTCTAAAATAAAAAAATTACAAACTTTCTATAATACAAATCTAAACAAATTTCACTCCCAAATTTCACTCCCAACATGGGTTTTTAATTAATTTTGAAAATAAGGAACTTAAATAATTTTTTCAAGCAAAAACAAAATAATAAATATTTTTTATAAAATTAAAATTAAATATTAATAAAATAAAATTAGGTAGGTGGGTTGGTGGACCAACCCGGCCCACTACGGGTTCAACCCGCATGAGCCGAGTTTAAACGAGGCGAGTTGAAATCTGACCCGCATGAAAAAAATACAATGTTTTCTAACCCAACCCGGCTCAAACCCGTGGTGGGCTGGGTTGGCTCGCGGATTGTGACCCATTTTGACAGCTCTACTTCGGTTAATGTCTTGGGTGTTGCTCCCTCCACCACCACACCTTTCTCCCTCCACCTCCCCTTTACTATTTTGTCCCTTAGTAAAATTTTATTTTTAGGGTTATTATTTTTTAATTGGTTTAATAGGTTCGGAGGTCCCTATATTTATGGGTTCGTTTCAATTGGGTCCTCTAATTTTGAAAGTGATCAATTTGGTCCCTAATTTAACAAAATTGAGTCAATAATACCCTTTCCGTTAAATGCAATGGACGTAATTAACTTTTTAAACATGTGGTATGTTGAAGCATCCTTCAAATAAAACTGTGCCACCTGCAAATAAAAGGATGCATCAACATGCCACATGTTTAAAAAATTAACGCCGTCCATTATATTTAACGGAAAGGGTATTATTGACTCAATTTTGTTAAATTAGGGACCAAATTGATCACTTTCAAAATTGGAGGACCCAATTGAAACGAACCCACAAATATAAGGACCTCCGAACCTATTAAACCTTTTTTATTTTACCCATTCACAACATATTTCATTAATAACCTATTCTAGTCCCGTACATGAGTAAAATACTTTTCTTTCATTTTAACATCATATTTCTTCCTCTCTTTCTGTCGTCGTTGTGAGATACTACAAGTTGCAAAGGTTGGTGGTGGTGGAAAGAATTATCAAGTAGTCTCCCTCTCGTGGTGCAGTGCGTGGAGTGGTGCAGTGCGTGGAGTGCTTCCTCGTATTCGAATAAACCTTGAAATAAAACCCTAAAATAAAAAACGTAACCTTTAAACGAAGGTGACATCCTTCAACGGATGTCAACATCCTTCAACGGATGTCAACATCCTTCAACGGATGTCAACATCCTTCAACGGATGTCGACATCTGTTTAAGGAAAAACGGATGTCGACATCCGTTTTACCTTAAACGGATGTTGACATCCGTTGAAGATGTCACCTTCTGTTTAAAGGTTACATTTTTTATTTTAGAGTTTGTTTTATTAGGTGACATCTTCGTTGATGTATACTTCCTCACGTTGATTGATGCTCTGGACGTTCCTCGATGTTCCTCCACACCACGGCGGCAATGGAAGCTTTCAAACAAAAAAAAACTGGAAAGAAAAAGGAATGGAAGTGCGGGAGGTGGGGAGGTGAAACGAAAATGGGGAAAGGGGAAGAGAGTTCTGTGGGTGGGTGCTGGGAAAGTAAAATTAGGGTTTCAAATTATTTAAAATAGGATAAAAGTAAAAATCTTTTTAACTTAAAGATATAATTGTATTTAAAATAATGTGGGAAGGTGGAGGAAGTATAGGATAGTGGTGGAGGGAGCAACACCCTAATATCTTTTATCTTGATCGAGGTTTCTTTTTAACTATCTTAAGGAATCATATTAGCTATGAAATTACTTTGACTTATAAAATAAAAATGAAATCAAGTAAATCAAAGAAATTTATTAACATCCCTTGTCTGAAACAGTTTTAATATACCTACTTCACCTTAATATGTAACATACTTTTTTTTGCTCAAAGTCTATACAAGTAATATAATACTCTTTCTAACTAAATAAAACATTAGTTTAAGCATAGGTTTACTAACGGAGGTTATACTTAGTATAACCTCGAGTAATGAATACACATTGGAGGTTTCGTAAACCCATAGTTAGAGGTGTCATTTGAGTCCATGATCTATGGGTTGACCCTGATCCCTTCTAAAATCAAGTCTCAATTTTCTAGCCCACTTTATAGGGGGCTTTTTAAAAGCCTCAATCCCTAAAGCCCCACATAAAGTGGGTTGGGGTAGAGTTAGGATGGGGCTAGCCCCCAAACTAAATTAATTCACTTTTAATGTTTTTTTAGTTATTTCTTTTATTTACTTTACAAGTTCAATAACTTTCAAATTTTACATGATATTTAATATCTTTTTAATTAAATATAAATGTATAAGTATTAATTTTATAAAAAATTATTTAAAATATTTTTTAATTATAAGTATATTTTAAATATATAATTTTATTATTTTGGAAAGTTAGAAAATAAATTTTTATTATTAATTTTATTTAAAAGAAAATGAAAAAATTTTCAAAAAAGAAATTATAAAAGTAACACAGTTCAAAATTCGGTTTTTCAATAATCGAATTCTGATATCTATATAAATATTTGAAATATTAATTATGGATAGATTTTAAATTCAAATTACTATTTGGATGAATTTTTAATATCGGTGTAAAATTTTTATTTTTTATAGTTTGTCATATAAAATTCTTTTGTTGAATGTTTTATATAGGTATATATACATTAAAAAATTAAACCACAAACTTTATAAAGTTTAAAATTAATTTCACGTAATAAAAGAACTAACTTTTTAGTGAAAATCTTTCTTAGAAAAAATTGTTATAAATATCATATATGTTACTATACAAGATCTAGATGTAATCTTAGGGATTATAAAATCAGATTTTTTTCTAACCTTTTAGATTAAATTAATGTTTTAAAATCAGACCTATCTTTATCCAACAGAGATCGTCTTTATTGAATTATTTATCATAATTGAGTCGATTGTAATAAAAAATAATTAAATAATAGATACAATATTTTTAAATAAATATAATGTTATAATTTATAACACTAAAATTAAAATTATTATTGTATTTAATTATTAACATATAAAATAAATAAAAATTATAATAATTATAATAATAAATAAATTACATCAATGTCTCTTAATAAGAAACTAATAAAAAAGACAAATGAATATAATATAAAATATATGAAAAGACACAAAAATATATAAACTGATGTAAATGACTAAATTATATGTTTCAAAAAAAATTCTAAAAGAATTATATAACGTTATAAATATTAATTTTATTAAATTTGGAAAATTGAAAAAGTTAAAAAGTTATTAAGTCAAAATTTTAACATGTTCACACCAATTAAAAAAATGTAATTTTGATCACAAATCTTAATCGAATGATATTGATTTAAACTAGTGACAAAATATATTACTATCTATAAATAAATTTGTTAGTCCATCAAAATTTTACAAATTAATTTAAATTTTTTAACTTTCAAACCTATTTTATATTGATATCTCTGAATAGTCAAATTTACAAACCAAAATTAAGACGAAAAAATTATCAAAACAGAATTTGGAAATTAAGGAATTATTATTATTAAACTAATTAATATAGAAATAGTTATGAAGTAGAAAATTAATTTTATTGGCAAAAAAATATAATTACACATGAATCAGTTATGGTTATAAGTTATTATTAACAAAGATAAAATAAAAGCTGGATAAAAAATACATATAATTTGTGATTACTTTCTATGATAATATTATGTTTCTGGACTTTAAATTTTGTAAAAAAGAAAGTTCATAAGTTGGCCCAGACCTATCAGGCTTTAAAGATTTTTAATTTTGTAAGCTTTTTTAATGAAAATTTTATTAAAGGGACTTATTTGACACTCTCTGTACTGGTAAGTGTGGGTTTGTAACCCCTGGTATTTAATGAGTCGTGGTAAATTTCATTTCCCTCCATTTTTTTTCACAATCCCTCCACCTTTCTTATTACATATCCTGAAAAAGAAAAAAACCTCTTCCGCTCGCATCTAGTATCCTGAAATCACTCTTCTACTCGGGTGATTGCTCTCTCTGCAAATCGGAACCCCGCGTGACCCCTCTCTCTGCAAATCGGAACCTCGCATGACCTATGCTATCTGCACATCTTCATTTCTATTCAAATCACAGCTTCCAATCAGAATCAATCGTGTGCCCTAGCTTCCAATTTCTCTCCTTTTCTCAATTTGAGTCATCTACCGAAGAATACTGAGGTCAGTTGGTTTAATTTTTTTTATAAGCAAAAGTTTGTTTACGTCTTAGTGATGCTTTTGTGTATACTATTGATGTTGATGCCATTGAATGGTGGTAATAAACAATAGATGTTAAGTTTTGGATGAATGAGAGAGATGTTAAGTTTTGGATGAATGAGAGAGATGTTAAGTTTTGAATAAATGCATCGTATACAATGATGTTTGTTGAATGGTTAACCATGGCGTGTGTGGGCGTGAATGAATGAACATTGTTATTGTGCTCTCTAGAGAGTGTGAGGCTGAAACTAACAATGGTGTGAGAGATAGAAGAGGAAAAGAAAGTGCACGAGTGGTCATCGGGTGTTGCCATTTTCCTCTGCTATTTGTTAGTTTCTAAGGTATTATGTGTACTCTTAATTAACGTAAAACACTTATATTATTCTATATAAATATAAATTATTATACGGAAAATTGAATAATTCTTAATTAAACAATAATATTGTGTAGAATTATAGATTTGTTTTTAGATGAAAATGAAACTTGTTAAATAAGGTAGAAGAGCAGGTACAAAGTGCGACGACTTTCACTCCTAACATCCGTGCAGGTGCTGCTATCTCTCCTAATATATATTGATTTGACACATTTCATAATTGACTTTGGGTCTAGGATGTTTGTACTGAAATCAAGTTAGAGAATTAAGAACGGGTTTCTTTCTTTTTGCTATAATAGGTTGGCCATTTTGTTATGTTACAAGTAATGCAGAAACTAAAATAAAATAATAATAGGTAGAAAATAGATATGCTCATCAAAATACCAAATCTTAGAAAACCTCACATGAGCGTGTATACTCCATAGATTTTAATGTCTTATTGCTTTTTTGAGCCAACTTAACTCGTTTAGTTATTTCTATTTTAGATAATATTGGAGGATTTCTCTTTTGTTATGTATGTTATTATTATCTTTGGGGTGTCTCCGGGGTGATTACTCTCGTCAATATTGCTTTTGGCTCCAGGCTACACTTGATTTAGGGCTTTTCTTTTTTTAATCTAGCACGACGCTAACGATAATCAACTTCTCAGAGTTTTAGGCTTTGTTCACTTGAATGAATTTGAAGGAGAGTGATTGAATGGATTTGAGGAGATTTGAAGGTAAATTTTTGTTGTTGTTTATTTGAGTAAATTTTGAAAGTAAGTGAGAGTGGATTTGAAAGTAAAGTTTGTAAGAATTAGTATAAGATTTGATTGATGTGACAGATTAAAAAAATTTACATCCAAATTCACTCTCATTTATCTCCAAAATCCATTCAAATAAATAACAAAAATATACCTTCAAATCTTTTCAAATCTATTCCATTATTCTTTTCCAAATCCATTCAAGTGAACAAAGTGTTAATAATTAAATGGAAATATTTGTATCTCCTCTCTTTTCTTTATCATTTAGAATCTAGGAGTTTGATTGAATATAATGGACTTATGTCACCTTAATAAGGTATGAAACTTATATGCAAATAAATAAATACATGCCGAACATAAAAACTTTGTCAACTTGGAATTCCAACTTTTATTATCTACTTTTGAAATCATCATTATTTTGTCTCCTATTTCACGAGAAAGAACATTTGAAGCTTTAAAAAACTACAAAGTGGATGGAAACAAGGAAATGATGGCAATTGGGCTTATGAATGTGGTTAGCTCCTCCAATTCCTGTTATGTTACAACAGGTTTGTGTTTGTTTGCTACTGAGAAACCAGTTGAAAATTTTTTCCTTAGAAAATCAAAATATAAGGATAAAATGTGCCCTTTATTGAAGTTCATATGCTTTCTCTTGGTCAGCTTTAACAACAACGCGGGTGCAAAAGCAACCGTATTAAATGTACTGGTGTATGTGACAGGCAATGTCACACTCCTTTTTTCTGATGCCATTGTAAGTTATTACACTGGTTCTCCTTTTATTTCATTTCATGAAAGTATATATTTACTTGGTTTGCTATCTGAGCTTGGAAAGCTTATTGATCTATTTAACTGGTAAGTGGTGATAATATGATTGTTGCTAGCCTAATCTTCTCAACTGGAGGCGTTGGCAAGGAACCAAGTCAAACATTGTGCAAAGGACTCAACAGAGGATTGTGAATTGTTAGCAGGATTATTGGCAGTTATTGTTGGGTATATTGTAAAAGCATCTGGCCGAGTCTCTCAAGTTATCATCATCGGAGCTGCAGTTTTTTTTTTTCTAAAGGTGCATATATTTGCTTTTCAACATTATGAGAAATCAAGACTTGAAATTGATGTTCCTAATCACAAGATTATGAACATAAAGTGAGCCTGTGATGATGACTAGAAATCAAGACTTTAATGATTCTAGAAGTGCTAAGATTATGTTTAATTCACTTCATTCTTGTTTTTTACTTCAATATAAGCATAAAGTGAGCCTGTGATGATGACTAGAAATTAATACTCTTATTGCAGGAGCTCGAACTACTTATATCAGGCTTATTCCCTATATCAAGAAGAATTATGACTATGGTATAGTTATATTTCTCTTGACTTTCAACCTTATTGCTATGTCAAGCTACCAGGTTGATAAGACATGGATGAGGATATCACAATCTAGTAGATTGATGAATCAATGAAGATTCACCACAAAGATGATAAGAACTACGAAGACACAACAATCTAACAAATTGATGAGTCAATGAAGATTTGTCACTAAGAAGTCCATCTTTGATAAGAATCAAAGTTCTTTGGCAAGAACTAAAAGAATCCTCTCTTATTGAATTCAAAATTCATATATTGACCAACCAAGGTGTCTACAAATGTATTTGATGTCCTTATATATAGACACAAATGTTTAAGCTATTTAAGAAACCTTAAAAGAAAGTCCAAAGATATTGAAACTAAAAATAAATTCAAAATTCAAAAACAGAAACAAACTGTTGTTGATGCTCCAAAGAAATCAATTTTTTCAGCAAGTGTATTGGGTAGTTTGTAGTACAAGTGTCGTATTCATAGGAATTTAAAAAAATACACAAAGTTTAAACTAGTTTCACTTGAATGAAATAATAAAATAATGCACGACAAGTGTGAAAACAAATTTCGTATAAGAAAATAAAGTTAATTTTGCATAATAACAATTTGTAAAACATTTTGTGATTTAAAAAGGTTGATTTTAGGATGATAAAGACGTATTGAAGCTAGATTTCACCATTTTGTTCCTGCCTTGTAATAGTTAAGTTATTATTCATAAAGATACAAATAATCATGTCTTAGGAGTTCTCTTTGAATGTAATTCTAGATCCATTCTTGATACCTAGAACCTAAGATCTCCAAACTTCAGTATGATTCTTTAATGACAACTTGATTGGATCACTTGCATTAAGATCAGGACTCTATAGTTAGATAAAGCCTTAGATCTATTCCTAGAATCTAAAACTAAGAGGAGAATTAGTTGAATCACTTGGAACCAGTTGTCACTTAATCCCAAGCCGATGAAATAAGATGAGTAACCAATTCATCAAACAATGAATATAAACTAATCCACAAAGACATAATAAAAAATATGAAGTCATAGGAAAATACTAAAAGGGGGTTGAATAGTGTTTTAAATATTCTTTTCGCAACATAGCGTCTGATGAATAAACATAGTCAAAAAATAAACATAGTTATTTGGATGTTGAAGTTCATAAGAAATGTTCGAAAGAATTTCACAAGAGGTATCATGTGTAAATATAGTGATTGAAAAGAAACATGTGTCTTTAAATAAATGCTTGGTTCTTATTTAAATAGAAAAGGTACTGACACACATGTTTTCGTTTATATAACAATGTCTAAAGAGTATGAGGAAATAAATAGTTCATATGAATTTTTTAGACGCTGTCTTTTTAGAGAGGAAAACCATTAAGAAACTCAGTTAGTAAAATAAAGCAATAGACACACGAGTTTTATATTGGTTCACTCTATCTGAGCTATGTTTAGTGTCTCTCAGGAACTCTTAAGAGGTTCCATTTATCTTTTTCAAAGATTACATGTGATTTTAATCCACTCTTGGTTCTATAGTATTATTCACCACTCCTAGTATCCTAGACTCTCGTCTAGTTGAGTTTAACCTACTCCTGGTTGTGTAGTATTATTCACCATTCCTAGTATCTCTAGACTCTATCAACAACATTGATCTTCAATCTTCATGCTTGTGCTTGCTCTTTTTCTCTTCTCTTCAGTGAGGTTGTTCCTTTGATTAAAGAAGCATCAGACGATGTAATAGTGAAGAGCAGCAAGAGGAAACTGGCTATTTTTATCTTCACTTCTCTTCTTCAATTGAGTTGTTTCCTTTGATTGAAAAGTTGCATATGAAGCAAGCTTTGAGCAGTAGCATTGTTGATCATTCAACTGATTTTGATTTGTGTGCTCTTATTCTTCTCTATTCCATTTGGATGGAAGAGCTTCAAATGATGTGTATGAGCTTGGTGAGCAATAACATGAATGTTCAATGCATACTCTCTTTCTTTTCTTCTCTTCTTTTCACTATGCTCTCAACTTTATTTTTCTTTTATTTATTTCATTTCAACCTTAACTATTTCAACCTCATTTCTTTTCTTTTCTCTCTTTTTATTCATCCCAATTTGGGCATAATACTTTACCGCTCTCTTTTTCTTTTCTTCATCTTTCTTCATCTTTTTTTCTTTTTCTTCAGACATTATAAGCTTGAAGATGAGATGAGGTAGAATCAATGATTAATGATTTTTCTCATTCGCTTTTTCTCTCCTTTTTCTTCTCTTCTTCCCTTTCTTTCTTTTTCATTTTTTCTATAATTCTGCTTTAATCATCCTTCTACATTTTTTCTCAAAAGCAGCAACATTCTCTTCTTCAGTTGATCTTCTTTATATATCCCTTTTTGAAGAGATGAGTGTTGAATGTGGGGTTGACCCTTGTTGGAAGTCCCACATCGACTAGAGATAAGGCCAAATTATAATATATAAATGAGGTGCAAACCTCACCCTACAAGCCGGTTTTGTGGGGATGAGTTAGGCTTAAACTCACTTTCTAATATGGTATCAGAGCCATGGTTAGAGCCTATCCTAGCGAGTTCTAAGTGGGCATTCTATTCTTCTCTTCCACCCGCTATCGGGCCGTTATCGGACCACCCAATTTCTACTATCACGCACAAGATGTCTATACCTCGGCGTGAAGGGGGTGTGTTGGAAGTCCCACATCGACTAGAGATAAGGCCAAATTATAATATATAAATGAGGTGCAAACCTCACCCTACAAGCCGGTTTTGTGGGGATGAGTTAGGCTTAAACTCACTTTCTATCTAATAACCCTTGTGTAGGCTTCTTAGTGCTTTTTGGTAGATGATCACACTCACTTGTCTTGTCATGCAAAGGTATAGTGCTTTATAATATCTGTTGAAACACGACTTGTACGACATTTAGAGTAGAAGACTATACTTAGATCATTCCTAGAATGTTATTTTCTTCTTTCAACATCTTTATCCATGTATGTAGTTTTTCTTATTAACCCATTGTGTAATTCTAATGTTCACATTAAAGGAGGACAAATCACACAAGCAAAATAACCTTTTGCAGTGCATGCATTAATGAACATTTAATGTTTTCAATGTTTATATACGTTAAATATCATTTCTAGTTCAAAAACATTTTATCATATGTCATGTCAATAATAAGTACATTTGGTTAAGTGCAATTTTCAAATATTGACAAAAGATATAAAGCGTTAGACACTTTATGAATGGAAAACATTTTAAATATTTTTTTATTTGGAATGTTTTTCATTAGACGATATCCTTTCATAAAACATTTTCATACACAACACTGATTGGATAAAATATTAGGCTTTATGTATTATTTTTTCTCAAGAATAGATATGTCTATTTCAAAGCTTGAGAACTTATTCTAATGTTTTGCACATCTTTCTTAAACGATATTTTTTATAAGATGGTTTTCATTTATAACAAGTTTGGGACCACATATTATTATTTAGAGTTAATATTCATTAGACAATATGTTTTTGCTTTACCTCTCTCTCTTCTTATAGCACTGATCAAGCTTTAGTATTACATATTTTCTCAAGGGTGGAGTGTCATCCTTAAGAGTCAAAGGTATATCCTTTTGTTTTGCACATATGTCCCTTAGACAATACCTATTAAAAGATGTTTCACTATATAGATTTTTGCGCTAATTGTTTTACAAGATTCACTTAGACACGGTTATACTCATCACTTTATGAATATATATATATATATATATATATATATATATATATATATATATATATATATATATATATATATATATATATATATATGTGTGTGTGTGTGTGTGTGCGTGTGTGTGTATGTATATATGTGTATATATGTATATATGTATATATGTGTATATATGTATATATGTGTATATCTGTATATATATGTGTATATATGTATATATGTGTATATATGTATATATATGTGTATATATGTATATATATGTATATATATATATATATATATATATATATATATATATATATATATATATATATATATATATATATATATATATATATATATATATATATATATATATATATATATATATATATATATGGGGTTTGCTAACGCGCGTACGTCTGATTTTCAATTGGTACATTTTACAATGTGTATTGGGTTTTAGTAAACAAAAATACTCTTATATATCATGGATTCTAAGTTTTAAGGTTAAGGGTATTCTAATAATTTTCATTCTCGAAACTAAAATAAAAAAAGAACCCTTACTCACTTCTCTCATTCCTCTTAACCCTTTCTCTTTCATCTCTCTCATTCCAACATTTTCTCTGTCATAGCCCCAATTGAAAAAAAAAATCAGAAATACTCGTTGTTAAACAATTTATTACAAAAAATTATTTTATAATGAGTTTTCATTTTATAATTTTTGTCTTATCTAAGTTTATCTAATTTTCACAAGCATAATGACATATGAAAGAATTGGTAATTGACCTAAAAGGTTTTTTTAGAGATGATGATTCAACATTTGCGGATGATGAAATTAAAGAGGTTAATGAAGATGATGAAATTAGAGAGGTTAGTGATTCCTTCGACCTCCAATGCAGCTGAAAATCGGCTTGCATCAGGTTCAAATACTATTGTACATACATCTAAGATAGATTTATTTGCCTATATGCAAGAGATGGTCGACAATGCTCTTCGTCGACATGATGAACAAGAAGCAAATGATAGTCATGACGAAAAGTCTCCAAATGAAACCACTCAGAGGTTTTACAAATTACTGACAGAGGCAAATCTTCCTGTATTTGAAGGTTCATCTGAGTCAAAATTGTCCGTGTCCATTAGACTCATGGCTGGTAAATCTAATTGGAACGTTCCCAATGAAGCAGTGAACTTCTATACAAAATTGATGTTAGATTTGACACCACCAAACAATTCTACGCCGAAGAATTATTATCAAGCCAAAAGATGTGTTTCAAAGCTGGGATTGGAAGCCAAGAAGATTGATTGTTGTGTTAATGGATGTATGTTATTCTATGACAATGATAGTGGCAAAAATGATGCATTGTTGGGTGAATGCAAGTTTTGTGGCTCTCCTCGATATCATACGATGCATGCAGGACGAAGGCAAAAAAAACAATTCCCTTAAAGTCAATGTTCTACTTGCCTATAATTCCAATATTGCAAAGAATGTTTACTTCAATGCAAACATCACAACATATGACATGGCATGATGGTAAGAAAACTGAAGGAGTTTTGCGTCATCCTTCTAATGGTGAAGCTTGGAAGCATTTCAATCGTAAACATCCATCCTTTGCTAGTGAACCGCATAACGTGAGACTTGGTCTATGCTCTGATGGTTTTACCCCGTACATTCAGGCGTCTGCATCACCATATTCATGTTGGCCGGTGATAGTTACCCCATACAATCTACCACCTGAGATGTGTATGACAAAGCCTTACATGTTTTTAACGTGTATACCAGGTCCATCTTATCCCAAATCAGCGATTGATGTTTATTTGGAGCCTTTGATTGATGATTTGAAGAAGCTATGGAATGGTGTTTGGACGTATGATGTTTCAAGGAAGCAAAATTTCCTTATGAGGGCAACTTTGATGTGGACTATTAATGACTTTCCGGCGTATGACATGTTATCTGGTTGGAGCACGCATGGTAGATTAGCTTGTCCACATTGCATGGAACATACAAAGTCATTCCAATTGAGTTATGGTCGGAAAAGTAGTTGGTTTGACTGTCATCGACGGTTCTTTCCTATTGATCACCCCTTTAGAAGAAACAAAAAGGCATTTCGCAAATGGCAAGTTGAAACCGATATGCCCCCACCGAAGTTGACTGGATCACACGTTTGGAGAAGAGTGAAAGACTATGCAAAAGTCACTGAATCTAATCAGAATAGGATAGAAGGGTTTGGAGAATGACATAATTGGACTAAAAGAAGCATATTTTGGGATCTTCCTTATTGGAAAGACAACTTGCTAAGACATAACCTCGACCTCATGCACATAGAAAAAAATTTCTTTGACAATATCTTCAACACAGTTATGAATTTTATTGGTAAGACAAAACATAATGACAAAGCAAGAAAAGATTTACCTTTGTATTGTGGACGAAAAGACTTAGAGTTGAAATTGACCTTAGTGTTGTTGATAGCTCGAGGTGGAGAATACAGTATTATTGGCTTCTCACGTTGAGATCCTATTTTCAACACACCATAATGGTTAAGTGATAGAACTACAGACTCGTCAAAAGGTTGGTTTCCATCACTTTGCCAAACTATAATTCTGGTATTTGTATTGTAGATAACCAAACAATTGTCTCACCGTTAGCAAGGGACAAAAAATCTAAACAGTATTTGTCCTTTTTTGAACACACTGTTGATGTCTCTGTAATTCAGTGCATCACCAGGCTTTAAAGTGTCATTTGCTGCTTTAACATGAATACAAGTACTCCACCATAACCACAAGCACACGAACAACTTTAGTAGTTATGTCTGATATGATGCTTCAAATATGGAAGCACTAAGCTGCATGATGGTTTGCACAAGTGATGAGCTGAGAGTTATTCTTTCTGATACGTTAGAAAAAGATATGTATAGAAACATAAAACTAAGTTCTGAAATTAAAACCAAAGACGCTTTGAATCTGTCAGAAGCATATACTCACAAAACGTGAAGGATGGTCATTCCAAATCTTATTACAAGCTTCACCCCTTAACACTCCAACTTTGGAAAAAACGACCATGAAATATGTTTTTCACATTTCTCAAAATTAACCTAAAATTGGAAAGAAATTTTTTTAATTTGTCACGTCAATACAATTCTATACTAATTCTCACAAATTTTATTTCCAAATTCACTCTCATGTACCTCCAAATTCACCCAAATAAACGACAAAAAAATTTATCTTCAAATCTCCTCAAATCCACTTCCTCAAATCCACTCAAAAGAACAAGGCCCAAATGACAAGAAACAAGAACTGAATGTAGTTTTCTTCTTATACCCCATAATTTCTAACTGCACCGCCATAATGTTTATTTTTGTAAAAGTGACTTTCGAGTTACTTTTAGAACAAATTTTCTATAATTTCCAAAATATAATTTCTGAAACAAAATTTTCAAAACATAATTTTTGGAATAGAATTTTCGGAACATGTTAAGATTTCCGTAAAAATATTTTCAAAATAAGATTTTTAGAACAAGTTTTGTAAAATTTAAGCAACTTAAGTTTCGAAACAAATTTTTTAAAAAATAATCATACTTTGATAATATTTTTTTGATAACATTTTAACACCATCTACGTGTTATTCTGTGATTGGTCCATGTTGATATTTATGATTATTATTATTGATTGTGGAGTAATTTTGGACCAATCAGAGAATTACCGTAGATGATATTAAAATGTTGTCAAAAAAATGTTATCAAAGTATCATTATCCTTTTCTAAAATATACATGATACTTTCTACAATGAACTTTCTAAAACACACGTAGTTGAAAAGGGATATTTCTAAATCAAGATTTCTATACTGTCGTCTGAGACTTTGATATTTAAAGATAGATAAAAAAAGTCTAAGGCTGATTAGTGTATCGGTCCAAAGAATTGAACTTAAAAAAATTTTGATTTAATTAATAGATTTTGTAATCTATGAAATATATATGATATTTTGGTAAAAGATAAAGTTCATATTTAATTATTATCTTTATATTTTGTTATTATTTTTATAATTAGATTATTTTCTAATATTTCAGATAATAAACAATTTGTAAGTGTTTTGTTTATTAGTAATAGAATTATAAAGGGAGTTCACCGTTTTCTTTTTGTTTAAGGCCCATCTTATTTTAACGGAACACTTTCTAATACAAGTTTTTCAAAATATAAAGGGGTTACTCCCTCCACCACCACATCCACCACCACAGACAGCTCTTTGCAGCTTCTTATTCTTCCTTTGCCCTTTAGTAATGTTTAATTTTTTATTTTAACTTTTACCAACACTCCCACAGTCCAATACTGTAACGGCTTTAAATATGCGTTGCATTCATATGGACATTCGTGAGGACGTCTGTCGCATATGGACGTCCGTTGAAGGACATCCTTTGCATCAACCACATCCTTTTGACATAGGCTTGGGTGCTCAACAAATCAATGTTTGTTGTTTCTATTAGTGAGTGATCTAACCTTTTAGATGCTTCCCAAGTTGTCACTATTCATAGGATCTTAAACGATTCTCCTTTATATGGTTTACAGTACATGAAGAATAACCGGAATAAGATTTTTATTTTCAATTAAGACAAAAGAAAAAGGTGAGAAAGGCAATACAATAAAGGTATACATAATAGAGCGTGAGAGTCCCGTATTCAAAACTTCTGTCGCATTTGGCTAGCAGTTACAACAATTATTAAAGTTCTTAGTACATCAAGATATAATTAGAGACTAAACCTGCAACAACTAGAGATTCATACAAATCATCATGATGATAGACATTGCTCAGATTCTCATTCCCCTCTCCACAATCTTCCAATTCACACTGATCTCACACCAAATTCACAATCCAATGAGAACCCAAGTTCCGCTTTTCAATACAGAACATCCCCAACAACAAACAACCACAACAATCTTACTTCAGATTTTACAACCCGATGTGGCATCAACTCTACCCCTTTCTCTCTTTCTCTTCATTTCCATTTCAGTTAACACACCAGTCTCCACTTCCATTGTTTCTTCTTTCTTTCTTCTTTGCGTTGGTGGTGCGTCGTTCATGATGGTGGAAGTGAGAAAGAAGAAAGAAAGAAAGAGAGAAGAAACAATGAAAGTGGAGACTGGTGTGTTAACTGAAATGGAAATGAAGAGAAAGAGAGAAAGTGAGAGTGAGGGTGGAGGCTTATGGCTGAGTGAAATAAAAAGTAAAATAGATAGAGATAAAAGTAAAAAAAAAGGTAAAATTTGAATTTAAAAAAAATTGGAGTAGTGTAAGGAGAAGATAAGAGTGATGAAGAGAGTAACTCTCAAATATAAATGATAAAAGATGATTTCTCTATTCTTTGAAGAATATAAATGTAGTGACGATTGTAGGCATAATCAAAGACAAAGAGGTATACTTAATAACAACGGGGTTTAAAAAGAAAAAGAAAACCTAACTTAATTGATTAGAGAAGTGAAAGTATTTTTTCTTACACTACCTTATATTTCTTACTGCATTTTCATATTTTTAAAAATTTTAAAACTATCTCGTATATTTCAAAAAAATTTATATTTCACTTTTTTAAACAGATTTTAAAATTGGTTGAAATTTATTAAAGAAAATATTTTTAACAAATTTCGAAATTTATTGAAATTTTTTTAATAAATTTTGAAATTTATGAAAGAATTTTTTTTAATAAAAAATTTGAAATTGTTAAAAGATTTTTTGAAAAATTTAATAGATTTTGAAATTTACTGAAAAATATTATTTTTAGAATACAGAAGTCCTGGAAAAAAACATGCAGTAGTGCTGCAAGAAGAAAACTTCGAAATATAGGGTGCTGCAAGAAAACTCAAGAAGTGATGCCTAGATTTAGACCCAAAAAGATGATGATAAAAAAAAAAAAAACGAATGGAGCATTCTGTCAAAATTAGACGATTAAGCAAGAAGCCGACATTGAAGGAACGGTTCTGACTTTTCCTTCTCCCCTTAATTGGAAAAGCCACCTTCAGAGACACACTCCGATCCTCTCTACAACTTCAACTTTACCACTTCCAATTTTCTGCAACAAACACAAAGCACTCGTAGAAGAGAAACAAGAAGAAGAAGAATAAGGAGAAGAAGGAAGAACACCATGTTGAGGCTTGCATTTAAGAGACTGTCTTCTCTTTCCTCTCCCTCCTTCCGACCCTACCACGCTGCTTCCGCTTTCCTCTCCCCAAACGTCGTCGTTCATGATTCCAGATCCCTCCCTTCCTCTCACCTCACCAATTTCCTTCTTCCCTTCAGAGGTTCCCATTTCCCGTTTCCCTATCTCTCTCTCTCTCTCTCTCTCTCTCTCTCTCGCTAGTGTTTCCAAATTATTTCTATTTCACTTAATTTTAATAATTCTGTTGCCCAAACCACTGTGAAGTGACAAAAATATGATTTAATGTCAATTTGTTTAAGTGTAAGCGAATTTGCGTAAAGTTTTCTGTTTTAGCTTCTACACATTTTCATTGTTTACAACTTAATTTAGTTTATATGTTAACTAATTTGCAGAAAATTCCCTACTGTAGCTTCTAAATTTTTTTATTTGTTTGAGTTAATTTTAACTTCAAAAAAAAAAAATCTCTGGTATAGTTGATGTGGTGCTGCAAGCAATTCTGGTCACACAACCCCCTAATATTTTGGCTACTTACCAACTCACATTTCATATTTTTATTGGTTGAATTTTATTAAACTGCCAAATTATTGGAGAAACTAGTTAGGGGCTTCTTTCCATACTTATATAGTTTATCCAAATTTTAATTTTTACTTGTGCATATATATATATATATATATATATATATATATATATATATATATATATATATATATATATATACATAAAAGCTTTTTTCTTTTTCTTTTTCTTCTAGAAGTGCTTATTGAGAAGTTAATCTAAAGATGGCCTAAATAAAAAGTGACCGTGATAGCTAATGAGAATTAGTGCTGCTAGTATTTATCTTTATTGTCTATATAGTATACTAATGAAAAGAAGGAAATAGTACTTGCTTGTTTTACTTTGGCGTTTAGTTTTGCGGTTTTTAGTTGTACCTATGCCTATTCTTTGTAATTGGATTCTGCAATTAGGTTGAACCATACCTTTTGTCCGGTAATTCAAGGTTAAATATGTTTATAGTAAAAAAATGTTAGATTTGGTCTTGATTTACAGAAATAATATATTTCAGGTGTCAAGTGTTAGGAACCACACTTGACACATTTGCATAAAATATAAATCTTTTTTAGGAACTAAAAGCTAACAATTCCCCTACTTTGATGTCTAAAAATGTATTTAACTCGTTATTGTTTTTTACTAAGGGACTGAATTATGAGTTAACTAATGGAATTTGATTTTGTATAAGGTTTTACTACTGAATCACTGAGCTACACACAAAAAGACAGCATTATTTCTGAGATTCCAGCAACTATGGCTGCTGTTAAGAACCCGACCTCTACGATTGTCTATGATGAGCACAACCATGAAAGGTTTCCCCCAGGTGACCCCAGCAAGAGGGCATTTGCTTACTTTGTCCTTACTGGTGGTAGGTTTGCTTATGCCTCTCTGGTTCGTCTCCTAATCCTCAAGTTTGTGCTTAGCATGTCTGCTAGTAAGGATGTTCTTGCTCTGGCTTCACTTGAGGTTGATCTCTCCAGCATTGAGCCTGGCACCACGGTGACCGTAAAGTGGCGTGGAAAACCGGTGTTCATCAGGCGCCGGACAGAGGATGATATCAAGCTGGCAAACAGTGTTGATGTTCTATCTCTTCGTGATCCCCAACAGGATGCAGAGAGGGTGAAGGACCCACAATGGCTCATTGTAATTGGGGTTTGCACACATTTGGGCTGCATTCCATTGCCAAATGCTGGTGACTTTGGTGGGTGGTTTTGCCCATGCCATGGATCACATTATGATATTTCAGGCAGAATTAGGAAGGGACCAGCACCATACAATCTGGAGGTTCCTACCTATTCCTTCTTGGATGAGAACACGTTATTGATTGGTTGAAAATGGTTGTTCTGCATACAAATGAGATGAGTTTACCAATTGGGTTGAGTAAGTTACAATGTGCCTTAAAGACAGTCTTTTACCTTACAGTACTTGTTGAGTCTGTTTGGCAATTGGTTTGTGTAACTTGGAAATTGTAACTGTTACCTTTTGGCGAGACCTTTATAAAAAATCGTCAGGCTTTTTGCTTAGCTTGCGACAAGTTCAGGAATCTCGCATCATATGTATAACAATTTTAATATGATTTTGATTATTAGCTATTGTCAAATACAGAATAAAATTGATCTCAACATTCTTTAGCATTCTGATTCTACTGCCTGAAGAAATAGGTCATCTTTCAAAAACGCCTTTAACATACACCATTCCTTTTTCACTGAATTTGAGTTCCTTCCTCATTTGCTCGACTTGTTGATCATCACCTTGGGCAATGATCTCTGATAAGTTTCCATCATCTGCAACTATTATTTTCACTTTAATCTGCTCCTTTCTGGATGCCCGAGTCCAGTAATAAACGCCTCTGCATTAACCCCAAATGTATTTGAGTATATCAGTCAGCATAACAAGGCAATAACAGCAAACTCTCAGCTACACCTCCCTCACAACAGAAAACACAATAACCATAATGAAAAGGAAAAGAAAGTGTGAAGTTTTCAGTTTAATCACTTACGCCAATGGACTTAAGAGCGTGATCAAAAACCAGTTGTTGCCAATATCTGGGAAGGTTATGGTAAGCACAAGGGCCACGCTTGCCAAGCTGATGCAAGTGCAGAAGGTTAGTAGTGCTGCTTGACCCCTGCTTGGAACCATCTGTCCTTCAAATCTGCAAGGGAAAATGGGGTCAACATTTCAGCTTATTTCAGCTTGCTCACAAAGCATGATCTGTAAGGAAGACATGGGCTTTGTATTTCCAAACAAAGAAAACCGTATCTCCAAATTTGTCTTCAAGAAATTTGATAGCAGAAACCATGACTCTTGAAAATGAAAAAATCCCACCATAGTTTCATATAGAGCATCATCATCATCATCAAGGGAGAACCATCTTTTGGGTTATTAAATTACTTTTCATTGGACCGTCTTGCTATTGCTACATTTTTTATTCCATCAATAAACTCAAGAAACTATTCCCACATTATCCTGAGCAATAAAATTATTTATCTAGTATCAGAGCACCTTCTTACATAAGAACTATTCTACCATTTAGCAAACACCTCCTACCCGCTCCAATGGTGAACTTGGAAAAGGTGAATTCTTGTGTGTAAGAAAACATCAGAATTGAATACGATTACCAAGAGATTTAAAATACACTTCTCATGTAAATATTTATCATATATAATCACACATTATCATACATGACAAGTTTGTTGACTATCATAATAACAATTCCAAAAGTCAATCCTGTGATGAATTTCCCTGACTAATATGTAAAAATACAAGAGCTCATAAAAATTAAACTCTTTCTATTATTTGAAACAAACGGGATGCTTAAGTTTCCCTAAAACAAATTTGAGGCCTCAAAATACAAAAAATACCCTGATAAGCATACTGTGAGAACAGTTAAACAATACATTTTGTTTCCTAATTATAGATTGATAGAAAGAAAGGTACCAAGAAAAATCCAAAGCAAGCAAGAACATGCACTATACAAGAATGAGACAGTGACGTACGTGATTGTCTCTCCCCTATCAGTCACTGCAAAGTTGTTACGAGTGAAAAACGATAAAATCTCCCCAGCAACTTGATTCGGTGCCTTCTTTTCACCTTCACCTATAAACGTCTTCTGCACAATCTATTTCCCCATCCACCAAAACACACCAAAATAGTCAATGCAACAAAAAAAAGGCAACAACCTGAACAAAAAAAGTGCTGGTTGCATTAAAATTGATTGAAAACTAAACAAAATCAGAAACAGGGCTTATCAAATATGAGATAACAAGACGTATAAAATTGTAATTTTTGGTAGGTTTAACCACTCATCTTATTCTTTCGTTTGTACACTTTTTATGTCCTAGTTTCTAAACTTAAAAATTAGTCATTTAGTGTTTTTACAAACATGTTTCTTAATCTGTATTACCTCTGTCATGCGAAATTATAGAGACTAAAACAGTTAATTAAGGACTAACACAAATTAGAACGATTAAGAAATGCATTGAAAAAAAGAGTTTTGCTAGCATTTCTTAAACAAAATCTAACAAATAAACATGGAAATTACCTTAGACTTGACAGAACGTTTAATGAGGGACCAAAGGCCAGGCACAGAGATGACAAAGAGACCCAAAGAAGTGTAATAGCTAGCCAAAGAGTAGCCCACACTATCAGCCAAGAATACAAGACTATAAGGGTTTTGCTGGTGTTGGTGGATGAAGAAGTCAGCAAGAGCATAAGAAGAAACCAAAGGGTCATGGAGTGACACATGAGCCACATGTTTCCTTTGCTTTCTCTCATCCAACTTGAACCTCACCAAAGGGTCTACTTGGTGGAGTGTGAGGCCTCTGGTTTTGGGAGAAATTGGAAGGGAACATAGAGGGTGTGGATGAGAAGGTAACAATGCCTTAGTTACCACCATTTTAGCTTAAGAAGAAGGAATAGATACAGAGATAAGGTTGTTTGGAGTTTAGAAAAGTTGGTTATGTTGCATAAGGGCTTCTTAATAGTTGGATTCGATGATGTTGGAAGACACAGAGGTTGTTTGAGGCGATGTCTTGAAAGTGATGAAAAACGGAAGCCAAAATGGTGCCACGTTTGGCAAACGAAGAAAGGATGATGATCACACATTTGTGATAACTGGTTATTGTATTGTTCCCGTGTAAGGGTTATAGTTTTTTAAAACTATTTTATGAGTATGAATATCGAGATTTAATATTAAATATTTGTGTTTGATAGAAATCATAAGAGAACTTCAACTAAGTATACATGTTTTACTTTTTAAAAAATCTTTCCATTAATTTGTTAAAGTATTCTGTTGAAGATCTATAAATCTAAAATAGTGAATGCAAAACATTAAGCTAAAATTATTCATTAAATTATTTAGATGAAAAAAATCATAATAATGTATAGAATTGTGTTTATAAGTCTTTAAAAATGAAAAATTACGAAAAATGTATTCCAAAAATATTTTAAAACTTTAAATACTAAACATATCTTTGAAATTAATAGTGGAACCACTCTTATATAAAAAAAAATTACGTTATAAGTCTTTAAAAATGGAAAGTTACAAAAAAATAATTTCACACTATTTTTAAAACCTAAAATAATCATAAATATATCAATAAAAAATAAAAATCAGAAATATAAAATGTTTTAGTATAAATTTTATATTTCATAAAAAGATAAACTTTTATATTAAATACTTAAAGAAAGTTTTTCCTAGTTGATAAAATAAAGGTTTAATTATTCAGATAGTCCATATTTTTTCTGACTTTTTTCAAATAGGTTTTTTATTTCTTCTTTTTATCTCAATTGGATCCTTATTTTGAAAAAAATTAAGCAATTAAATCATTTCCGTTAGTTTTGTACTAACACCTTTAAAAAGGTATCATGTCTATTTGTGAATTTTTTTAATTTTCTAAATATATTTTTAATTATTTTTATTCTTATTTTTTAATTTTTTTTAAATTGCCACTTGTCAAACTGACATTATACCATGTGGCAATGATAGTGGAATATGACACGTCATTGCATTTGTCTCAATTTGATCCTTGTATTTTTATTTTGTTTTAATTTGGTCATTGTATTTTTATTTTATTTCAATTTGGTCCCTATATTAAATGATTAAAAGATTAAATTAAATGAAACAATGGTATGTACGTTTTTTAAATTCTTGTCTTTAAATCTGTTTATGTTAAGTGAATTTTTAGTGATGATGTATTCCAAGTCTTAATGAGAAACTTTTTATGAATTGTTGAGGAAATATTTAGACTATTTTTATGTAGTTCACTTTCACTAAATTTATTATTGAAATGTTAATTTTTATAATTTTCTCATTTATATTATTTAGGTTAAATGATTTCATTTGTTATTTAATTTTGCAGAAAAATTTTAAATGAATTTCTTTATTTTATTTGTCTCAATTTAGTTTTTATTTTGAAAACTTAATGTAATTAAGTTATTTTCGTTAGTACGACATAAATAAAAATGTGTGATATATTAGTTCGTAATCTTTTTATTTTTCTAATAAAAAAATATCAATTTTAGAAGCTCTCCTTCTTCTATAAATAGAGAGTTTCATCACTTGTAAATGTAACTTGAATTGAAGTAAAGAAATGCTGCCAATTTCCAGCTTTTACTCTCAAGTTCACCTCTGCGCTTTGTTATCTAGCACCTCCTCTAGCTTCTTTCCCCTTTGGAAAGCCTACTGAGTTAGAGATCTACCAAAACATCCATTCAAACACCACCAGACAATTTCACAAACACCTTGAGTGCGCTCCGAACCTCCACTGTTTCCTTTCATCCGTTGCCAATTCTCTGAGTTGTGGAGCTTCTTTTGCACATCCTAGAGTAGCGTCCATCATTTGGCATCCAGAGCCAGTCGGTTTCCACGCTGCCACTGCAAGAGCTAAGTTGTTCTTTCATTCATTTCCAGTTTGTCCGTGTTGTGCTGTTCTACTGTCATGCTGTTTTTGAATTTTTTTTTTCAATTCTGTTTGGCTTAATTCGTACTTGAGCTTGCTGTTTGTGTTCATTCAGTTCTTCCTTAGTATTCTTCCATCATTTTAATCGGTGCACTTTGATTGTTTGAGTTCAAATCAAGCTTTATTATCATTCCCGTTTTGTCTCGGTCATGTGCATAGTACTGTAGTTTTTACCTCTGTTAGCATGTGCTTGATTCTGTTCAGCTTTTGATTTTTGCTTTTAACTACGTCCAGTGCATGTGCTAGCTATATGTTGATCGTATAAAGCAATGACATCAAGTCTAGCTTTGATCATTTGAGCTAATAGTAGTGCAACCATTGTTTTATAGCTTCAAATCTGCATAAAATTTGTATTTCTGGTTTAATCATGTGTCAGCTGATGTAGTCCAGATTTCTTTATTCAAGCTTTGTGCAAGTTTGCTTACTGTTTTTACATGTGTTTCAAGTCATAGCAACTCCTAATAATCACATAATTGAAAAATGAGTAGTTGAGTTGCTTGAAATCTGGTTTCAAAACACTGTTACTGTTTTATCCAAGCTTTTGCACCGTGCTTGACTTCTTTGTTGTGTCTTAGGCCATTTAACATCTCCTAGCTAACATTTTCCAGCTAGAATCTAGTTGCTTAGGACCTTTCTTACATGTTTGTTGATCCATCCAGCATTGACTCTGTTATATTTTTAATTCCTGGTGCTGTTTGGCCATTTTTACTGCATATTTGCCAACTTACAAGGTGATTTTGAGAATTAGTGTGCTTCTATACTGTTTGACCGTTTGTGCAAGTATAATTGGCCATTTCAAACTTGTCTGCACTGTTCAATTGGTCAACTTCCAGCTTTGGTGCAACTTCACATTTGAAATACTCACATTTTGTTAAATTTTGGGAAGTGAACCAGTGAATTTCTGATGTGGTTACTTTCTTTGTTGCCTAAGTGATTGTACACATTCCATTTCATCATCTAAACTTGCTGGAAGTCTCAGTTGAGCTTTAAAAATAGTACCATTCATTTTGGACACTGATGTTTCCATTTTCCAACCACATTTTCTAGTACAATTTTGATTAAAAGTGCTGCATAATTGGCTACAACTGCTTTGAATTGTTGAGTTTGGATGTTTCTGTGATTTGTATATGTTTGCACAAGTTTATTTCACCATTTCAAACTTGTGTGCACTATTCAAATGGTCATTTACAATCCTATATGCAGAATCACCATCCAAACCATCAAATTTGCTTGAAATTGGAAGTGGATTAGTGATTTTCTGGTGTAGTCTTTTCCTTTGCTGTTTAAGTGTTTGCACACATCCAATTTGATGATATAAACTTGTTTGACAAATCATTTGAACCTCACATACACTACTGCTCATTTTAGCCACTACTGTTAATTTTTTCCAGCCACTTTGTAAGGTGCAGAGTTCATTTTTATTGTTGTTTGCCATTGTTCTTCTTTGGTTTTTCATCTTTGGATTGGCAAAAGCTGGGTTTAAGTTTCCAAATACATTTATATGCTTATCCAAGTGTATAGCAATCATAAAAAGCACTTTAAACCCTGTAATCCAGATTTGAAAGGTCAAAAACCAGAAAACACAAAATCTGTTGTTCTTTGTGGCATTTTGTCAAACAGTTTGGCATTTTCATCAAACACTTTCACTGCACTTGAATTTGCTCTTCGTTTTGAATTTTTCTTGCTTTTCTAATCTGTTCTAGACCCTCTCTTAAGTTCCTATTGCGTGCTAACCTTTCTTCCAGCCCCAAAGTGCTTAGAAATCACTTTTATTGGCTTCCATATACTGCTGTCATATTATTTCTGCATTAAACTTTGTTGCAGCATTCTTTTGATCACTCACGTGTTTTGTGACTTTTGTCTGCTGGAACATCATATTTTGGTGGAGTTTTAACATCTAGTTGGGCCTTATCAAAGGGGTAGCATCTTAAGGAGTGCAGGTCTTGCTAAGATTGCTTCAAGTGGACTTCAAGAGGAATTTACATTGGCTGTCCAGCACCTCATTGCAGCATAAAAACACCATTCTAAAGTTCCATTTCAGCTCATTTACTTTGCCTTTGCAGCCACACTTGGCTTTGTTTAAGTAGTTCTACATTTCATTGTATATTTGGCTTTCTATCACGGAACCTTTGTAGTAAATTCTTCTTTGCTTTTGAACCTTGAGTTACTTGGGAAAATGCTTATCAAGCAATTCCAAGTACTCCATTAAACATTGTAATAGTCTAGTTGCGCATCTTAGTGTGGAAGTGTGTCAAGTGGCTCCAAGTGTCATTTGCACTTTCACTTAGGGACGTTTTTCTTTTTCCATTCATTTCATACTTCCTTTCTTTTGCTTGTTGAATATTTGTGTTCTACGTCTCCGTGATAGCTAGGTGCGCTACCATATAGACAAACCTTCGTTTGGTTTATTAGGGGCATCACATTGTTGCATTCCTAAAAGGTTTTGAAAGACTTCTATCTAGAAACTTTGGTAAGAAACGTCAGGAGACACTCTGGTTAAGGAAGGACAAGGTTTCTAAGCTTGTCCATTGTGACTCACCTCTCCTTCCTGGGAGCTATTCGGTTTCTTCACCTTTAGAATCTCTATAGAAGTCATTCACCAAATACAAACAAATCCTTTTTTCCAAAAGTTTTGATTCATACTTGTGCAAGGCTTTCAAATTTTGTGAAAACACTTTCTCTACTTCACAAGCATGAGTCACTCTAGTGTTCAAGGTAACACCAATCATGATCAAGACAACATAGAGTTGAGAGAAGAGCTCAATAGAACCAAGGCTGAGTTACATGAACTAAGGAAAATGGTCGCCAATCTTACTCTCATTCAAAGAGGGCATTCACAAGGGGATCACTCTCATAGGCAAAACCATGATCATGATGATCATTCCCAACATAGTGATCACCATGGTTATCACCCTTATGATCACTATCAACGCCCAGGCGTCATCATAACCATAGAGACCATCATGTGGAACCTAAACTTGACCTTCCACCCTTCTATGGAAGAGACAATGTAGAAGAATACTTTGAGTGGGAGATGAAGGTCGAATAGATTTTTGAGTGCTACCACATAGATGATAGGAGGCGAGTGACCTTAGCTACTTTGACCTTTCAAGGAGCAGCCCTCTATTGGTGGACATCCATCATAAGAGATCAAAAGATGCATGGCGACTACACCATCCAATACTGGAATGAATTGAAAGCAGCCTTACACAGAAGGCATGTCCCGGCCTATTATGCTCGAGAAGTCATGGACAAGCTCCATCGACTTCAACAAAGAAACATGAGTGTTGAGGAATACCGACAAAAGTTATAATTACTCATGTTAAGAGCTGGGATAAAAGAAGAGGAGCGATTCACCATAGCTAGATTCCAGAGTGGATTAAACTATGAGATTAGAGATAAGGTTGAACTCTTACCTTACTTAGATCTAAATGACTTTGTCCAGCTATGTGTGCGAGTGGAAGAACAAAATAGAAGAAAAGCTTCCACAAATAGATCCCACCCTACTACATCTTCATATAGGAGAAATCTTAAGAGGGAGGGTAGTTTTCCAAGATATGAAGAATCAAAAGAGAGAGAGCGAGAACGAGAGAAAGATAAGATCAAAAGCAAGGATAAAGAGCTAAGAAAAGAAAAAGAGAACTCTAAAGGAAAGGAACAACGGCCTCCAAGAGAGCAAACTAAAGATCCCAAGGGTAGGGAGACTAGATGTTTTAAATGTGGGGCAAGAGGACACTATTCAACTGAGTGTCACTTCAAAAAGTCAACCTATATCCTTGAGCATGAAAATCATAGTGAGGTATCAACCTCCAGATCGTCTGAGTTGTCCTCATCTGAAGAGGAACATGAAGCTCCACCTTGTGATGGAGATCTTCTTATGGTTAGGAGACTCCATGAAGCAAAGCATGTTGAGTTAGAACAATCTCAACGAGAAAACCTATTCCACACACGCTGCAAAGTTCTTGATAAAACTTGTTCTATGATTGTGGATAGTGGTTCTTGTTGTAATTGTTGTAGCTTTAGAATGGTGGAAAAGTTAGGCTTAACTCCTACTCCTCATCCTAACCCTTACAAACTTCAATGGATAAAAGAGGATGAAGGAATAGTTGTTAAGGAACAAGTAAGTGTACCAATTTCCATAGGCAAGTATGAAGATCAAATCATTTGTGATATTGTTCCAATGGAAGCAGGTCACATCTTACTTGGGCGACCTTGGCAATATGACAAACAAGCTTTGCATGATGGGGTCACCAACAAGATCACCATCCAACACAAAGGCAAAAAGATTATCTTGAGCCCTCTTACACTATCACAAGTACGAGAGGATCAAATAATACTTAAAAAAAATTGGATGGTGAGAAAAAGCTCAAAAATAAAACAGTTTCAAAAGAGAAGAATTTGAGTTTGTTAGAAAGTGCCTCAACCAATGTAGTTGTCCCAACAAAACAATCTAACAATATTTTTCTTGGACAACCTCACTTTCTTTTCTATTGCAAAGAGGCACTTGTTTCCATAAATCATCCACTTGATTCTCTTCCCAAAGGGTTACAAAAGCTTTTGAAAGAATTTGATGATTTATTTCCTAAAGAGGTTCTGAGTGGTTTACCACCTCTTATAGGAATTGAACATCAGATTGATTTGATCCCTGGAGCTAGTCTTCCCAATAGGCCAGCTTATAGGACTAACCCTACAGAAACCAAAGAGATAGAGAAGCAAGTCCATGATTTATTGGACAAAGGGTGGATACAAAAAATTCTTAGCCCTTGTGCCGTGCCAGTGTTGTTAGTCCCAAAGAAAGATGGTTCTTGGCGAATGCGTACAGATTGTAGGGCTATCAACAACATTACAGTCAAGTATAGGCACCCTATTCCTCGGTTGGACGATATGTTAGATGAGTTACATGGAGCAAACATGTTCACCAAGATTGATCTTAAAAGTGGATATCATCAAATAAGAATCAAAGAAGGAGATGAATGGAAAATCGCTTTTAAGACCAAATTTGGCCTCTATGAATGGTTAGTCATGCCTTTTGGCTTAACCAATGCTCCTAGTACATTCATGCGACTAATGAATCATGTTCTTCAGGAATACATCGGCAGCTTTGTTGTAGTCTACTTTGATGACATCCTAATCTATAGCAAAGGTCTTAAAGAACATCTTCACCATGTGAGGAAAGTTTTGATTTTACTTAGACAACATCACTTATTTGCCAACTTTGACAAATGTACCTTTTGTCAAGAGAGTGTCATTTTTCTGGGATTCAAAGTTGGGAAAGAAGGTGTACATGTTGATCCTAGCAAAATCAACGCTATCCAAGAGTGGCCTGTCTTGAAAACAATGGGAGAAGTAAGAAGTTTTCTAGGTCTAGCAGGTTTCTATAGACGATTTGTAGAAAATTTCTCTACTATTGCTGCTCCCCTCAATGAACTTTTAAAGAAAGATGTGTCATTCAAGTGGGATGAAAAGCAAAGTCTAGCCTTTGAGACCTTGAAGCATAAGTTAACACATGCACCCATTCTACATTTACCTGATTTTTCCAAAGCTTTTCAAGTCGAATGTGATGCATCTGGGGTAGGAATAGGAGTTGTCCTTATACAAGAAGGTCACCCCATAGCTTATTTTAGTGAAAAGCTTAGGGGACCTACATTGAATTATCCTACCTATGACAAAGAACTATATGCCCTTATTCGAGCATTGCAAACTTGGGAGCATTACTTTGTGCCTAGAGAATTTATTATCAATATTGACCATGAATCTCTCAAGTATATTAAAGGGCAAGGAAAGCTGAACAAAAGACATGCCAAGTGGATAGAATATCTCGAGTAGTTTCAATATGTCATCAAACATAAAAAGGGGAGTACTAATGTTGTTGCGGATGCTCTATCTAGACGTCATGCATTGTTAGTTACTTTAGGATCACAAATACTAGGTTTTGATGACATTAAACAACTTTATGAAACTGATCCTACATTTGCATCAACTTATGAATCTTGTCTTAAGAAGCCATTCGACGGATTCTATATTTCTGACGGGTATCTTTTTAATAAAGGAAAACTATGCATACCCCAAGGATCCATTCGAAAGCTTCTTATCAAGGAAAGTCATGGAGGAGGACTCATGGGCCATCATGGAGTTGATAAAACTCTTCATACTTTAAAAAGTAAATTGTATTGGCCACACATGAGAATAGATGTCCAAAAGCATTGTTCTAGTTGCATAGCTTGTTTACAAGCTAAATCTAAAGTCATGCCTCATGGACTCTATCTTCCTCTTCCAATAGCTAGCGCCCCTTGGGAGGACATTAGTATGGACTTTGTCCTAGGTCTACCAAGAACTCAAAAGGGGTTTGATTCAATCTTTGTGGTGGTTGATAGATTTAGTAAAATGGCTCATTTCATACCTTGCCACAAAGTAGATGATGCTAGCTATATAGCAAGACTTTTCTTCAAAGAAGTAGTCAAATTACATGGCTTACCCAAAACTATAGTTTCTGATAGAGATGTTAAGTTCCTTAGCTACTTTTGGAAAACACTTTGGGCAAAGCTAGGAACTAAACTACTATTTTCTACTACATGTCACCCACAAACTGGTGGGCAAACAGAATTAGTAAATAGATCTCTATCCATTCTATTAAGGGTAATGTTAAAGGGCAATATTAAAAATTGGAATGATCATCTACCTCATATAGAGTTTGCTTATAATAGAGTAGTTCACAAGACTACTAAACTTTCTCCTTTTGAGGTTGTTGATGGTTTTAACCCTATCACACCTCTTGATTTACTTCCTCTTCCAGAATCATCTTCTTTTCTTCATAAAGAAGGTATTTCTAAAGCGGAATTTATCAAAAACTTACATGAAAAGGTTAAAACCCATATTGAAAAACAAACTCAAAAATATTCTGACTACAACAACAAAGGGAGAAAACAAGTAATCCTTAAAGAGGGAGACTTAGTTTGGATTCACTTGAGAAAGGAAAGATTTCCTTCTCAACGTAAATCCAAATTAAGCCCAAGAGGTGATGGTCCTTTCAAAGTGTTTAAGAAAATAAATGATAATGCATATCAATTAGACCTTCTTGAAAGTTATGGCGTCAATCCTACTTTTAACATTTGTGATTTAATTCCTTTCACAGGAGATGCCCAACAGGATTCCCAAGATCTAAGGACAGATCTTTTTCAAGAGGGAGGGACTGATGGAGGACCATCTAAGCTTAACATAGGACCTTTAACAAGAGCCATGTCCAAGAGAATCCAAGAGGAAGAGGGAGCACTCACTACCTTACTCTTATGGAGTATTACTTACTAAGTCCTCTTTTTCTTTGCTAAATACTTTTACATTGCTTTTCTAGAATATTAATAAAAGGGAGGAACCATGTCTATGCAACTAAAAAAGGTTGCCACGTAAGAAAACCAAAGAAGCACAAATGGATGGTTGGTGCCCACGGCCTTTGCTCTACGTTCAACGCCCAAAGACAGCAACTTCATCTTCTTCAATTGCTTTGCTGAGTTGGCAACTATAGCTTGCTTCCCAAGCTTCCTCCATCTGTTTTATAGCATGTGCGCACAATACGTTTTAGAAGCTCTCCTTCTTCTATAAATAGAGAGTTTCATCACTTGTAAATGTAACTTGAATTGAAGTAAAGAAATCACTAGTAAAAAAAGCGGATTTTGACGCCCCATATACGCTTCGGTTATTGAGAAACCGAAACGTACAAGGTTATATACCTCGGTTCCCATTCAACCCGAGGTTCAAAAGCTATATTGCTTCGGTTAACACAAAACCGGTGCCTATACACCTCTGCTGCGCTGTCTGAAAAGTCTGACACGTAACTACTGCCTCGGTTTGCTACGAAACTGGTGCCTAAACCCCTTCCTATTACTTCGTTTGGAATGAGACCGAAGCCTATACACCTCTGCTGGTCACTCTATTGACTCGGTTAAAGGTAGAACCGAGGCCTATTACCCGGTCAAATCACTCACACCACACCTGACCCGCTTTTTCATTTTTTCCTCTTCTTTCCTCTAACACTCTCATCTCACTCTCATCTCTCCTCTCGTTCTTTCCTCGTCTCACTCTCATCTCACTCTCATCTCCCCTCTACCCTCTCGCACTCTCGCCCTCTCGCCCTCTGCCCTCTCGCCGCAAGCCGCCGTTCAACCCTTGCCACAAGCCGCGTTCATCCCTTGTCGCAAGCCACCGTTCAACCACGCCGTCGGCCGCTGCCGTTCCACGGTGCTCGAGAGAGGGATCTCCTCATCGCAAGCCTTTCATCGTCACGATAAGCCTTCTACACTCATAGAATCATCTCCGTTAGGGTTTCTTCTCCTTTTCACCATTTCCCTTCGATTCCACCGATTAAAAGCTTGTTTTCACCGTTAGAAACTTTTTCCACCGATTAAACTTTGATTTACACCGATCAATCGGTCCATAATAAGTTTCCTTTTTCTTCTAGGGTTTCTAGGGCGGAAGAGGGCTTTAAGGGCGACGACGGCGGTAGTGGATGGAGGTTTGCGAGCAGTGGTGAGGCTGTTGTTGTTGTTGGGGTCGAGGAGGACGAGGCGTTTGTAGAGGCATGCAGGACAGAAGCCGGTGAAGGCTTCGTCGGGTGGCGGGGCAGGAGGTGGAGGGACGGCGGGCCTGCGGTGGTTGGGGTTTGGAGGAGCAAAAGCTCACACGGTAAATCTCAGGCTTTTGTATTTTACAAACCTTTGGACCTCTGACCACGCCGTTGGGGGAAGAATAGAGAAACTTGGCTTTCTGTTTCACCATGTGCGAAGAGGAAGAAATTTGGCTTCTCTGGCTTTCTGTTTCATCTCTGAGTTTCTTCTATTGTTGTAATATTGCTTTTGAGTATGTAATTTTGCTGCTTCTGTAGAGAGAATTTTGACATTGGATGTTGTAATATTGTGTCTTGTAATATTGTTGTTTCATCTGAGTATGTAATATTGTTGTTTCATCTGAGTATGTAATATTGCTGTATCATCTGAGTATGTAATTTGCTGTTTCATTTCTGAGGGAAATGGTTGCACCTGATTTCACCTATGAAAGCTTGTGCATCCAATATCCTAATGAGGACGTGCCATATGTAATCAAAACTGGACTAATCCATTTGTTTCCCAATTTTCATGGCTTGTAGGTGAATGTCCACACAAACATCTAAAGGAGTTCCATATTGTTTGTTTGACGATGAAGCCTCATGATGTTCTTGAAGATCACATCTTCTTGAAGGCATTCTTGCATTCTCTAGAGGGCGTAGCAAAGGATTGGTTATACTACCTAGCGCCTAGATCCATCACCAGTTGGGATGATCGCAAGGGGTTGTTTTTGGAGAAAGTTTTCCCAACATCCCAGACCACTACGATCAGAAAAGACATATCTGGGATTAGGCAGCTTGGTGGGGAGAGCTTGTATGAGTATTGAGAGAGATTTGAAAAGTTATGTGCAAATTGCCCTCACCATCAGATATTCGAGCAACTCCTTCTCCAGTATTTTTTTGAAGGCTTGAACAACATGGAGAGGAGTATGATTGATGCTATCAGTGGTGGAGCGCTTGGAGATATGACGCCTGCTAAAGTAGGCATTTGATTGAGAGGATGGCTTCCAACTCCCAATAGTTTAGCGCCAGAAATGATGCCATTATGGTCATGGGAGTTCATGATGTTGCTACACATTCATCATCTGCTGAGAAGAAATTGAGAGCAAACTTGATGTTCTTGTGAGTTTGGTGACACAGCTGCAACCCAATCAAAGACCAGCACCTCTATCTGCATCTGTTGCATGGCTATGTGGTATATGTCCTTCTAGTGATCACTATATAAATGCATGTCCTTCTTTGCAGCAACCTATTGTCCATGATGCGCCTCAAGCCTATGCTGCAAACATCTACAATAACAGGCAGCCATATAGTAAAATTATGACCTCTCAAGCAACAGATACAACCCTGCGTGGAGGAATCACCCAAATCTGAGATGGTCCAATGCTCCTTAGCATCAACAACAACAACAACAACCACCACCACCATTTTAGAATGTTATAGGTGCTTGTAGACCATATGTGCCTCCACCTATTCACCAATATTAGAGGCAACAACAGCGACAAGAGATACCTGCCCAACCAGCTCCTCAGTCTTCCACTTCTTCTGAGCCTACATTGGAGGAGCTAGTGAGGCAGATGACTATTCAAAATATGCAATTCCAGCAGGAGACAAGATCTTCCATCCAAAGTTTGACTAATCAGATGGTGTAGATGGCTACACAGCTGAATCAGGCACAGTCTCAAAATTCTGATAAATTGTCGTCCTAGACTGTGTAGAATCAGAAGAATGTTAGTGTCATCGCCCTTAGATTTGGAAAGAAAATCGTTGTGCCCATAGTGCCACCTCCTACACCTACACCTGCACCTCAGCCTCACGCTAGTACATCTCAAAGGAAAGAGAACCAGGCAGGTCCAAGCAGAACATTTGAGGCAGGTGAATCTTCTTCCTCTTTGGGTGGTTCTTCTTCTTCTTCAGGTGGACCTTCTTCTTCTTCCACCGTGATGAGTGCATATTTATGCCCACATTTATGCTTTAAAATTAAATTTTTGATCGGATAATTGTGCTTAAATGATTGATTTTAAGTGAATTTATGATGATTGGAATTATTGGGTTTGGGAATTAAAGAGACGTAAAAAGTGAGTTTTAGCGCATAAATTATTCTTGGATGTTCTAATGTTTATTTGTGCAGCTGAGAATATAAGTTATATTGGTTCAAATGACAATTCAAGGCCCAAAATCAGATTTTATTTGCAGAATAATATACAAATGGGCCAAAATGGCTGACTTTATCCTTACACCCCCTAAAATCCCTACATACACTCCTATTTATGAAACAGGCCCAATACTAAGCCAAACAGTAACCCTATTCTAAATACACCCCCTAAATTTCCTTACCCATACCTCTCCTAATCCAAACTTCACCAGATCATGCCACGTGGCAATCCACCATTAACAAATTGAACCACCCAGATGATGCCACATCATTAATTCTTTCACTTACTAGTGAACCAATCAGAACACGCCACCTCAGCCTTAACACATGTGCATCATCTTCTCCACAGAAACCCTAGCCGACAATGCCGCCAATGTCGTAAGCCGTCGTTCCGTTTCCACCGTACCATCCTCATCGCCGGCCAACTTCTTCCACCATCTTCTTCCTAGCCCCGCCGGTAGCCACCACCGTGAAACCGCGACGTCACTCCCTCTTCTTCATCACAAGGCCGCCATGAAACCGCGACATCACAATGCCATGCCGCACGGCCTCCGTTAATGTTCACCACCTGAACTCAGAAAAATCACAGAACCTAGAGTCGCGATTCCACCTTCCTCCATGGCAGCCAAAATCTTCTTTCTCGCAAGCCGCCGCGATTGCATCCAGTCTTGCCGCCAACAGCGAAACCTCCATGGCCGCCGCATCACACTAAGCTGCCACCATCGCGAGATCAGACGCAAGTTCTTCACGCCTTGCCGCCACCCATTGCCGCTTCTTCATCTTCCCCGTTCAACCTGCACTAAGAAAACCAAGAACCAAAAACACAGAAACGGTGAAGAACAACCCCAATGCAAATCGCGTTCTTCATTCTCGGAACCCAATCGCGCCTCTCAACCGCAAGTCGTGAACTTCTCGCGAGTTCATCTTCTTCGCACCACCTCCATCACCGCCGCATAACTCCAGACTCCGCCACTGCTAGTAACTCACACCTGCAAGGAGGAAAACTCAGAAAAACCAGATTCACAATGAGAACAGCAGTGCGGAAGAGGCACAGGAGCTCCCTTTCCCCCAATCTGAAACCCTAATTTTGGGTGGGAAAGGGGCTGACACGTGTCAGTCTCCCATTGGCCACGAAAAACTGGTCAAACAGAATTGATTCTGGTCAACTGAGGGGCTTTCTTGCAATTTCAGAAATTTGGAAGGGGCTAAAGTACAGATAGAGGAAATTTCAGGGCATTTGTGCAATTTTGGAAAGTCAGAAAAGATTAAAAATAATATTCAGTTGTTGAATTAATTTAATTTGGGAATATCAACAGAAAATATCTTTCAAATAATGTTATAATTATTTAAATCTTTTAGTTATTTTGAAAGATATAAGATAAAAGATTCTATCAATTGAATATTCAGAGTCCAAGCCCAATCAAGCCTATTTAAAGAGACCCAGGGGACTTCACTTCATTCATTCTCTCATACCACCTCTCTCTCTTATTTCATCTTGTATTCAACTCCATTCATGGAGAGCTAAGCATCTAGGGCTATTCTGCTGTAATTCCATGACGGATTCTGAGGTTACGTTCAATTAATGCAATTGTTTATTTTGATTATTGATTTAAGTTGTTCTCTCTCTATGTCTTTCATCTCTCTATCTTGTTAAAAGTAAAGATTTTTGCATCATAATGTGTTTGAATCTACATGCATATTGATTATATGAGTTCTAGGGTTTCTAGGTTTAATTGAGAATCTACTTTGATTTAATTTAGGAACTTTCATATCATTAAATGGTTTTTACTATCAATTGAGAATGTACTTTGGTTGGTAGTAATAATTTCAACTATAATTAATTGAGAATTTACTTTGATTGATTAACTTTTAACTTGGTTAGGAGATTTAAGAATAGACATGATTAAACACAATAGAATTTGATTGAGAATGTTCTTTGGTTGAATTTATTGTGAATAATCTAGAAAGGTTTTGCATTTGATTGAGAATCTAGAATGTACTTTAATTAATTTGAAAATTAAACAATAATCAATTGAACAATTATCCGTGAATAACCGATGATGAATCTATCTTGGAAAAGTAGTGGAATTAGCCTATTTCATCGTAACTGTTTTTAAGTTTCTTATTTTCTCTTTAAACATTCTCCAAACATTACTTTTATCCATAAGCATTGCATAGCATTCATAAGAGTCAGATATTCAAAAGCAATTCTGTGTTCGTTGGGAGACGACTCAGGGTTACTTCAACCCTATCTACTTTCTTGAATACTACTTGGCAATACTGAAGTTACCTTGAAAAGTAGTATTAATTTGATAGCTTCAACAACAGCCTATCACACCGCCACCACCAATGCATCTCCTACCTTGCATTGTCCTATCCTTCTTCCATTCCCTCCGAAGGTGATTCCTAGCAAAAAGGTGGAAAAGGTAGATAAAGAAATCTTGGAGACCTTCAGGAAAAGAAGGTGAACATACCTCTGCTTGATGTAATCAAACAAGACTGGTGCAAAAACAACGTACAATGTAGAATAATTTTGGCTTTTAACGACGTATTCGTGTTCGATGTCATATCGTGAGACGTAATTTTGACGTCGAACACCCACCGTTCCACGTTAAGATTTTATATCCACGTCTACTCTAATGAGTTCGATGTCTAATATCTGAATAACTAGTTACATTGAAGGGAAGATTTGGCGTCAAATGTATGGGGAGGCGACGTAAAGTTGACATCAAGGACAAAGATGTATGACGTAACGTTGACGTCGATTTGTGTAGGGCGACGTTACTTGTTGTTTATAGACACATCAAATATTAAAGGGCTTGACGTCTAATATTTGAATAAATATTTATATTTAAAGCAAAATTTGGCATCAATTGGAAGGGTATTGACGTAAAGCTTATGTAACTTTGACGTCCAAGTAAACCGATGAACGTCATGTTTTGTTGATATACACATCGAGTAGCAGAGAAAGGACGTCTAATATTTGAATAAATATTTATATTTAAATGAAGATTTGACGTCGTACATGAGGAGGCTTGACGTAAGTTTAACATCAAACTAGTTTATGCTTGACGTTACCCCACTGAGCCCTAGAGTTTCTTGCCCAGCATTGCATTTTGATCGTTACATCCACTGTATTATATGAACGTCAATCAGTACATAATTCAACGTTAAGATTCAATATCAACGTCGAATAGTGTATAGCTCAACGTCACGTTTTTGTTTTACATTTTGTTCGTTATAGCTCATTTTACCAAACCTAAAATATAGAAACTAGTTTTCCAATTCATATATTCACAGAATTAATTAATTTAAACCATGTTATCATCAATTCATCAATTCCAATTAAATAGTAAAACTAAAAGATGCTAATGCTATCATCAAAACTTAAAAGAATCCAGTTTTCCATTCATTTATTCACAGTATTCATCTATTCACAGTTTAAACGATGCTATTATCAATTCATGCATTCAAAAAGCTGCACAAGTAAAACTAAAAGCTAAGAAAATTCTACTAACATCAAAGGAAAAACCTAAAGCTATAGCTATATAAAGTGTTTATTCAAATATTGTGCCCATTCCTCTCGTATCGTTTTTATTACTGCATCTGACAATGTAGAGGTAGTGTTGAACCGCTGCAAAATCAAGGAAATTTTACTATTATATTCATTTTAATGTGAAAAGTTTATTGATATTTGTAAGATTTTCAAATGTAAATTTCTAGCTCAGTCCAATCTCCTCTGATTTCTGCTCGGATGATTGCCTTCATCCATGACCTGAAGTAGTAGCCACATGTCCAGGAATCATTTTGCTTGTTACACTAAACATGTGAAAGAACTTAGTCAAATGTAATGGTTTAAATTTGGCTACGAAAATTAATGGTTAAAGATCAATGAATTCCAACCTTAGGATATATAATTTCAATTTGTTGTCCTCTGGTCCTAGCTGTAAGACCCTGAAAAATTAAAGGAAAATGTGAATCTCGGGTCATTAGTAGAGTAGAAACCAAAAATGTATCAAGTTGTAACAAAAGTTAAAGTTTATATGCAAAATACAATGCTGTCAACTTTGACATGGTTTGGTATTTTAATTATAATTAATTGTACAAATTAGATATTAAGTTGATTCTTTTTCCATTAGAAAGTAGACTCGAATAGTTTCGATTCGAGTACTTATACGCGTAATTCCGACATCGGGAAGGGGTTCAACCGGACTGGCAAAGTTGTCAAAATCAGACTCACTCACTGTACGCGTTTTGGACGCGTTTTGAACGCGTTTTGGACGCGTTTTGAACGCGTTTTGACTCAGTAAACGCGTTTTACTATTTAAACACGTTTTTCTGGTTATTTAAGAGGGTTTTGGGGCTGAGAGAATTCCTAAGTGGAATCTGAGAACTGTTACCTAAAAGCATTGGACCAGAGAAGTTTTAGAGCTAAGTTTGGAGCCACGAGAAGGAATTCTAAGGCAGAGGAACGTCGGAGAACCGTTTGAAAGCAAGCTTAGGAGAAAACCGTAAGGGGAGCTAACCTTGAGTCTTTTTGTTTCTGTATGATTTTAAATTTGGTATATGTTTAGGATTTTGATTCTCTTTATGATTTTAGAATGAAATTCTACTTCTATTGTATCTTTTGAATTGATGTACGGTTTGGAATTGGGATATGTTTCTGTTTTGATGGTTTTGAAGAGATCTTGTTCATATTAAGCATTTTGAATCGGTGGAAGTTTTTAGGTATACGTATAGATTGAAGATTTTGAATCTGTTTATGGATTTAAAAGGAGACTAGGTCTTGATCAGAAATTTTGGATTGTACTAATTATCCGCTGCCTTTTTAATTATATGTTTAGTTTAGATGTTTATAAGATTTGGATGAATATGGGTTGTTGATGGGAGATAAGTTTTTGGATGTCTAGAAAATCTGTATGATGGAAGAAATAGTCGTTATAGTCCGGGAAGTGAATTTTCGTAATTTTGGAATAGTAAATTCGCTTGAGTGAATGAGTTAACTCGCTGAAGCGAGTTATGCGTAACAAATTTAGTGTTTTGATATTTTTGACGTTTTGGGAGTTTTGGATGTCCGTTTTAGACGTTCTTTAGGTCGATATGGGGGTTTTTGACCCTTCCAGAGCCATTGGTGAGGGTATCCAAGCTGTTTGAAGTACTTAATGGTTCAAATTAATAGACCATAAAGAGTTATGTGTTAATAAGTGATGTTTCTGTGAGGATGTGGAATGTCTGAGTATGTGAGAATTATTTTCTTGAGATATGACTAAAGATGATAATATGTTGACATGTGTATTTATGAATGGAAAGTGTATAATAGAGTTCCAAGGAGGAACTCCTTATTGATTTTGTGTCAAGTACTGTACGTATGAATATAGGAACTCCGACTTAGGGGTTCATTCTTATGCTCTCAATAGTCTCGATCTCACTTAGAGAGAAAGCTAGGTGGTGGAGAGTGGAAAATCCTTACCGAAGATCCACAGTGTGAGTGGACAGAGTAGGAAGGATGTAGCTTCAGTGGTGATATTCATATCCGAAGATCCAGTTTGGAGGACAGAGTAGGATAGAATAATTGAGCTAGCGAATAAGTACATCCATGTCCGAAGATCCAGTTTGGGGACAGAGTAGGATAGGATGTAGCTGAGTAAAGTACCACTGTAAGTGTAGAACTAGCTAAGAGTTCAATATTCATACGATTATCCGAATGAGTGGAGTTTACGAATGATAATGGTATGTTTATTATATTATTGAGTAATTTAACTTATAAGATGGAAGTTTGGTTATTAATTTAATTTACTATGATGTTTTGTATTGCATTAGCTCACCCTTGCTTTGTCTGTTGTTTGGTTGTTATTTTGTGTTATGTATTTTGATTGGCGATGATCATCCGGTGGATGGGAGCAGAAGTCGGTGATATGCCGGTGGAGCAAGCCTTAGATGGAGGATCGACTGAAGAATAGTTTTAATAATGAAACCTATGTTTTTATTTCTGTTTTAAGGTGTGGAGTGTAATTAGTTTGAATTAACAGTGAGGGTTTGTATAATAATGAGGAAAACTCTTATTCCTCCTTCTATCAACTGTTCTATTGTATCAATGATGTAAGAACTCTATTATAGTTTGATGCTATAATTATTGGGATGTTACACTAGCCATAACTCTAAACAAATTTGAAACATTAGAAACATAAGTTAATATATTAATATCATCATAAATTGGTATGAATGAATGTAATACTTACGATTGTAACAAGGACTTCAACTTTGATTTCATCTTCCTATGAAGAGAACAAAACCATACAACTTGTGCTTTTTTTGGAATGATCACCATTAGTTGCCAATGTCCCCTATCATGTACCAACAAGTAGTGAGTTTATTGATTAAAATTTGATAAAAGTTGACAATATTGGGAAACACATACGCATCAATGTATGGTTTATACATCTCTCTTTTAGACTTAGTTATCCATGTTTGCATATATGATTTTCTGGACTCTAATGTGTTTCCAGATGGTTGAATGGTCTGAGGTTCAAGAAAGCCATAAACTAACGCCTGACTTGATTCCACTACGACGATATCCATGCACCTATAACAATAAAATTAAGTATATTTATTATAATGTAATAATACTAATATACAAATTGGAAAATAACAATTAAAAAACTTACATGCACCATAGTTGTATGCATGAAATGTTCAACATTGTTTCTCCACCAATGATCTCAAATGCATTATTGAAAGCAATATACAATGGAATATGGCACTCGAGGCCAAATGTTCTTAACTCCCACTCCAGCTCTATCGGTCCTTTTCTCAACTTATTCAATCTCGATGTCAATATGGATAGAGGATCATCATCGTCTTCTGCTTCCTCATGAGCCTCATTCACAGGTTGAGGCATTGGTTTTTTCGTAGGATGATAGACCTACAAGTCACATTTACAAAAGTTAGGAATCATTTAATTATAACTTGAAGATTTAAGATAATAAAAATAAGAATATAATATCACTGGTTGGCCAAAATATGGCATGATCATAGCCTTAGGCCAAGCTATAAATGTGCCTACGGCCTTCTCCACGAATTGGATTTTAGATGTAGGAACTGGCACGAGAGTCTGTGGGTCTTTAACATCATCAATCATTACCTGTGCGTGAGTGGGCAATACAGGAGCACCATGAATGGTCTGGCCTCCTGCAATCTGTCGTCCCACGGCCACTACGCGTGGAGGATCCTCATCAACCAAAAACTCATACTGAATAGTGTAATCAGTATGATCTGCAGTAGAGCATGACCCTTTGGTGCTCACATGAGGTGCGGTAGATCATCTGTAGGGACGTCCTCCTCCTGTTGTTGTTGTTGTTGTTGTTGTTGTTGGGAGATCATCGCAAGTTTTTCTTCGAGCGTTCTTAAGCGTTCATTCATGCGCTCCTTTATCTCGACTTGCAGCTGTTGCCTGAGGCTACTAAGCACTTCATGGCTCACGACTTCTGTGCTTCTTGGTTTAGGCCAAAGTAGTCCCTCAATCCATTAGCTCCTTCAACAGCACGCACACGACCTGGACAGTCTAGCCGACCTGTGGCTACTACTAGGAGGCCCTCCCTACCTTTGGCCACAAATGTTCCTTGAGTCATTTGCTCAACCAACTCATCCTGCATAATGAAGTTAGACACATAAAAAAGTTTGTTACATAATTTTTTTATGAAGTATGGTAATTAGTTAAAAGTTTCCACTTACAATTCTCTGGGATATCTCCTGAGCAAATTGGGATGTCATCTGGCCATTGGACTTGGTGCGTGCAGCCTTCCACAATTCATGTCTAGCTGGTGGAGGTGCTAGGTCAGCTGACACAAGACCTAACTCCTCAACACGACGTTTTCTCATCTTTTTCTCTAATAACGCATAACCACCACGTGACAGTACGTGTGGTGTATCATTAAGAATCTGCCTCTGTTGGGCGGCTATCCTTTTCACCTATGAAAAAATTAAAATTTTTAAGCATAAATCACAAATTAACATCTTGTGAGACTAGAGCAAAATATTAAAAAACATACCTGCTAGTCATTAGAAAGTCTAGTTGCTTTAAACTGCACCCACTCCTCCTTAGTTATTTTATATTTTGTACAAGGAGTGTTGTTCTTTTTAGAGCCAAAGACGTATACACGTGTCATTCTCGTCTTGAAATCCCTCCATCGGACAGCAATGTGGGATAAAATCTTCTTCCTTATCCTCTCATCATTAGGAATATTCCAATTTTCCTATTAAAAACAAAATTAATGTTAAAGCATGTTCAACAAAAATAAGTCAATGATGGAAGTAAAACATCTTAAACATACCAAAATATCTGCCATAGTAGATTTTGATCAACCTCTAGGACATCATCCCAACAGTTAGCGACAATAGGGACATGTGACATAGAATATTTGTCTTGCTTGATTATCCATAATAAATGGTTCATCCGTGTAACTCATTTTGTTAAGATCCATCAAAGTGAATCTGAGGTCTTCTGTCACCACACCAGAATTACTATCAACCCATTTACACTTGAAAACTAGAACTCTAAAAGTGACATAATCAACTTCCCAAATTTCTTGTATTATTCCAAAATAACTCATTTATGCTGTAATTGGATTCTTATCCTTGGAACTGGAAAAGTATACAGCCTCGGCTTGTAGGGTAACTCCATTATTTTGAACTCTTCTTTTATCGTCTTCCTCCTTTGAATAGAACAAGTAATTGTTTATGTAATAGCCGCCGAAAGTGATCACATCGGTGTTAGGTCCGCGAGCTAGTCTCAATAGATTTTCAGAAACATTCGGATTTGTTATGTTCATGAAATGTCCATTTTTCACTCATACGTGGATGTGTAGACTTAATTTCATCAATGTGTTGTGAAATGTAAGGAATAACATCCTCTATGTTTTTAAAATGTACAAATGAGCTTGATTAACTTCTTTTCCACTAATAGTTTCAATCTTTACTCCTCGAACTCCCTTTCCTTCACGTCTATGTTCATGTCTATTCTTTGGAAGTCCTATTAGTTCACAACTTGGCATATAACTTGAGAGTAGAATTCAATGGCTTCCTCTACAATGTAGCTCTCTATAATCGAAGCTTCTGGTCTCAATTGATTCTTAACATATCCCTTTAAGATCTTCATGTATCTTTTAACCGGGTACATCCACCTCAAGAAAACTGACCCACATATTCAAATTTCTCTCACTAGATGGACAATCAAATGAACCATCAAAAAATGAGGGTGCGAAATACATTTCCAATTGGCACAATAGTCTGATGGCCTCATTTTTCAAATCATCTAACTGTCGAGAATCAACAACTTTCTTTCAAATGGCATTGAAAGACAAACTCAAACATGTGAAAATACCTCTAATAGAGGCAGGTAATATGGCTCGAATAGCTACTGGTAAAATTTTTTGCATTAAGACATGACAATCGTGAGACTTTAAACCAACTAACTTTAAATCTTTCATAGAAACAAAGTGACTAATATTCAACGAATAACCTTGTGGAACCTTCACACTATGTAAACATTAACAAAAAAATTGCTTTTCTTTTTTGAAAGAGTGTGTCAAGCTGGAGGAAGATAGGTGCATCTTCCTATGGATTGCGAATGTAACTCAGAACGGATTTCCATGTTAACCAAGTCTTGTCGTGCTTTCACTCCATCTTTTTGTTGGTTATAACAACGGTATCTTCGAGTCGCGCAGCGGAATAAAAATTAAGGAAAGTGTGTTCGGTCAAATTAAAAAATGGTTCCTTTAATTTTCTTATAAGCGTTTTATCGAACAGTTGATGAGCAGAAAATATAAAGAGTGTAGGGAGTAGAAAAATCACACAAATGATTTTTATCCTGATTCGAATCAAAAGATTCTATGTCCAGTCCTTAATCACTATGAATAGTGATTAACTTTTTCACTAAAACAGTTTCACAGTTACAATGAAAATGAATAGAAAATAACAATAACAAAAACACCTTCCTTCGACAAACGAACCGGATGAGGTTCCTTCCAAACGAACTGGAAGCAACAACTCTGCCAACTTGAAGAGAACCGCTCCACTCTTGGACACACAAAGCGCGTGCTTCTCCTATTCAGAAGACTTGACAAGAGTAAGAACTATCACTTGAGAACTTCCTCAGATTTCACTTTATTCTCAAATTCGCAAAGTTATCTCTAAAAGGTTTTGGCAAAGAGATTTATAACCTATTCGTCTGAAAATGAAAAGACACATTACAATTGCTAGTGATAATCGATTATTGTAAGTGATAATCGATTATATGCGAGACTTGGAACGGTTAGGATTTTTAACTCTTCAACCGATCATCTCGAGTTCTTCATCTTATGCCGCTCAATTTGATTCGTCACAGCCTCCTGCCGTTTGGTTTAAACCCTTATCACCTTCTGCCATTCGACTTAATTCCGCATTGCCTTTGATCGTTCGATGCTACCTGCTCCGTCTCAGTCATGCTCTCCACCACTCGGCTCAATTCTTATAAACTTTCCAACTCTTAACATTTTCTTCTACAGTGTTAGTTGGAAACAATATCATTCAGCTTGTGTATGACATCGTTCGGTCTTCAACTGCCATGCTCCATTCAGCCTTCAACTTATTATATGTCGTTCGATCTGTCAGTTGTGTTTGGTCATGAACAGTGTTCTGCCTTCAGCTGATTGTAGTCGTTCGGTCGTTGACTGATAGTAACCGTTCGGTCTTCATCTGCTTATCTTCTGTTCGGTCTTGGTCATAACTTTACCGCTCGGTCTTAAGTTCTCAGTCATGACTACTTGTGTCCTGACTTCTTGGTCTTGATCATGACTTCTGCTGTTCGATGCTTACCGCTCGGTCATTACTGTTCGTGTCTTGAAATGCTTTTATACTTAATACTACAAGGGTCTTCAGGTCTTCATATTCTTCACTTTGTAGCATCATTAAAATCATTATCTTTTAAGACACCAATGCTCCTCATTGGTAACAATCTCCCTCTTTTTTATGATGATAAAAAATTTCTTATTTAAAAGCATTGTTGAATATCTGTACAAACTTTAAACTTACAAACAGGTTAGGAGTAACTACACTAGACGAGTTTCTCCCCCTTTTGATCATAAGCAAAAAGTAAGTATGCTTCCCCTCAAAATGTTCTCCCCCTTAATAAAATAATGTATGCACTAAATGAGAACATGAAAGGATTCTATTTATTTTGGGAAAATGTCATTACAGTAGAAGAAAATACAACCAAAGTAGTACACTATATGAAAACAAGCAAACAAGCAGCGTAATCTAGAAATCTGGAGTAGGTGGTCTTTCCGGAGGATGAAGATTGAGGCAATTTTCAATATTGCCAAGACGAGTGTCAAAATCATCAAACTTCTCAATCACATATTCCTCATGAGTTTGCTGCATTTCAATGAGTTCATCAAAACGTGCTTGATGAGCTAAACTCGTGTCCTCCAATTGCTTGGACAAATTTGCACAGTACTCTTCCATTGAGAGAGAGGAGGATGAAGGCATGGTAGAAGGTCCAGCTTCAGATGGAGTAGCAGCTCCTACTGGTTCTGCCATATGGGCATCCATATCATCATCTTCATCATTCTGATGATCATCATCCTTGTGAATGATCATGCGCCCACAGGCGACAAAACCCATTTGACGAAACATTGTCTCCCCAATTTCAGTGTCAATTGCTTGGATGGCTTGGGTAAGCTCTCCTTCTATACGACTCCTTTGTATTCGATAATACTAGAGATGAGAAGAGCGTAGGGAAGATGATAGGCATGATACTTTTTGGCCTTTAGCATAGTATCAGAGATGAGTGCAGGCCAATCGATATGGATATTATTTAAAATCCCATAAAGAAGAAGAAGATCATGCTCAGAACATTGAGCATGATTTGTAGCACGGGGGACACAGAAGCCACACTATCAGATAGTGAATTAAGTGTTCTTCTACCTTGAAGCCACCAACTAGCAGTTGACGGCGATGTGTTTGATGTTGAGGATGTCGCAGAAATGATTGGAAGGCTAGCAAGCGATTGAAGTCCGGGACCCCAAGGTGAACTTTGACAGCATCATCCCAAATGGTGAGTTATGCCACGTTAGTCCATATGTCGTCATCCAAAATAATTGGGACCCCTTTTACCTTGGTTGTGACGATGCCATTGCGGTATTTTAAATTGAAGTAGAACACTCTGATGAGATCAGGATATATACACCCCTTTTGTTCTACTAGATGAGTGAGACCTTTAGCTCCAAATAAATCAGGGAATTGAAATCCATATAATCGATAGCAATCCAACTTGATGAATTTAACTGCCATAAGCCTACGTTCCTGCCAAAAGTTGGCAAAATTTGCATGCTTTTCTTGATCGAAAATCCAGCCTTCAATGGATGCAGGATGAGCATCTCTTGAACGAGATGAAGAAGCACTAGCAGTCCTCCTACGAGGTCTTCTTGAATCAGCCATGGCAGGATGAGAACGATGGGATGTGTGAAGAGTGATAGGAAGAAAAGAGGAAATCTAGTGCAGATCTTAGTTTAGCAGAGTTTTGGGTGCAAAGGAGTGGCTAGTAATCGATTATAAGGGGTTATTTATAGGAAGAATTGAAAAACTAGCCGTTTATGATCTTTTATAGTCGTTTGAAGACGTTGTAACGGCTCTTTTGTTGAAACTGTACGCGTAATAATCGATTATCGCTTCAAAAAAGAATTTCCAGAAATGCAAGGACAATCGATTATTGATGGTAATAATCGATTATCTGTTCATGACTACCCCAGATTTGAAGAGCTAGTTAGAATAATCGATTATGCCTCGGAATAATTGATTAAATGCGAACCGAGCCCTTTCTCAGACGCTCGGAATAATCGATTATATCCCTTGGATAATCGATTAAATACGTTAGGAGTACGAAAAGCGTGAAAAAGTCAGAAATCTTGAGTCTAAGACATGTCTATGACTCCTAAGTCTCTTCTAAGTTCATAGAATCTATCTTTAGGCAAGGTTTTTGTAAAAATATCTGCTAATTGATTCAAAGTATCAATATATTTTATAGAGTAATCACCTTTTTGGATATGATCTCTTAAGAAGTGATGTCTTATCTCTATATGCTTAGTTCTAGAGTGCATTATAGGGTTCTTGGTTAGGTTTATAGCACTAGTGTTGTGACATTTCAAAGGAATGTGATCAAGGAAGATATTAAAATCCTCCAATTGTTGCTTCATCCACAAGATTTGGGCACAACAGTTGCCTACAGCTATATATTCAGCTTTAGTGGTAGACAGGGTTACACATGCTTGCTTCTTTGAGTGCCAAGACACTAAAGAACAACCCAAAAAATGACAAGTACCACTAGTACTTTTCCTATCTATTTTACAGCCCACATAATCTGCATCAGAATAACCAACTAAGCTAGGCAATGCATCAGAAGGATACCAAAGTCCAAAAGAGATAGTTCCTTTTAGGCATTTCAAGATTCTCTTAACAGCAGTTAAATGAGATTCCTTAGGACTTGCTTGGTACCTAGCACATACACACACTTTGCATAACATCTGGTCTGCTAGCAATAAGATACAACAGAGATCCTATCATTCCTCTAAACAAAGTTTGATTAACTTCTCTATATTCATCCTTATCTAAGTAACAAGAAGTCGCCATAGGAGTGTTGGCTTCTTTACAAGTATCCATTCCAAATTTCTTAAGTACTTCTCTATAGTATTTGGTTTGGGACACATAGGTTCCCCCTTCCATTTGCTTTATTTGTAGTCCTAAAAAGAAATTCAGTTCACCCATCATAGACATCTCAAACTCACCTTGCATTATATTTACAAAACCCTCACATAATGAATCATCAGTAGATCCAAAGATAATATCATCCACATACACTTGAACAAGTAAAATATGTTTTCCTACTTTCTTAATTAATAAGGTTGAATCAACCTTTCCTCTAGAAAAATCATTTGCAATCAACAAAGTACTAAGTCTTTCATACCAAGACCTAGGTGCCTGTTTAAGGCCATACAATGCCTTTTTCAGTTTAAACACATGATCCTGAAATTTAAAATCTTCAAATCTAGGAGGTTGACTAACATATACCTCCTCTTTTATAAAACCCTTCAAAAATGCACTTTTTACATCCATTTGATACAATTTAAATTTCATCAATGATGCATAAGCAAGTAAAAGTCTAATTGCTTCTAACCTGGCTGCCGAGGTGTAGGTCTCATCATAATCTATACCTTCCTCTTGACAATAGCCCTTTGCAACTAGCCTTGCTTTGTTCTTTGTAATGTTTCCATCTTCATCAAGCTTATTTTTGAACACCCAATTTGTGCCAATGACTTGATAGTCTTCTTTTCTAGGAATAAGTTCCCATACGTCATTCCTTACAAATCGGTTTAGCTCTTCTTGCATAGCAATGCACCACTTATCATCTTGAAGAGCTTCTTTTATGTTCTTGGGTTCCATTTGAGACACAAAAGCTACTGTCAAAAATTATTTAAATTACGTCTAGTAGTTACCCCTTTTGAAATGTCTCCAATGACGTTGTTCAAAGTGTTCGACGTTTTGTGGTTGGTTTAAAAGAAGAAAGGAAAAAAAAAAAAAGATTGACCCTTTGGCTTCTTACTGGTCAATAAAACGTCGAAGCCTCAGAAGAATATGACGTGTAATGGAGTTACTTTGGCTTCATGCACATAATAAAACGATGAATTAGGAAGTGATTCGTCGTTAATATACAGTGGGACGTCAATTTCTGCAAGGATTCGACGTAAAACTCCTAGAAGGATTTCTAAAAGAAATCCATTTTTACACAATGTATATTCATAAATGAAATCAGAAACAAAAGAAAGCATAATAACACTAAACAGGAAAAAAATGAAAATCTAACCACGAAAAGATCCATGGGATAGTTAAAATGTAGAAGGATTTTGGTGAATGGAGGTTGTAGCATTTTGAAAGAGTGCGAAATCCAAATCTCTCAACCTTTTTCTTTGGATTTCTATCACTCCTTCAAGCTTTTCACCATGCACAAAGAATCAAACCACAAGGAAATGACTTGCTTTTGTGAACTTGAAAGAGATGATAGAGAAACAAAGAAAAAAGTTAATAGATTGTTACGAGAAGTTTTATGAATGGAAGTTGCAGCATTTTGAAATGTATCAACCGTTTTCGTTGTGTTTGTATCATTCCTTCAAGCTTTTCAACATAACAAAGAATCAAACCTTGAAGGAGCTAATACAAAATCAAAGAAAAAAGTTAACACAAAGAAACATTGAAGGAGTATTACGAGAAATTTTATAAATGGAGGTTTAGAGGTTATCCTGGGCTCTGAAACTATATTTATAGAAAAAAAGAATAATTGCGATCCCATCACGTCGAAGCCTCCAATACAAGGACGTTTTATGGGTTGGTTTAAAAGAAAAAATAAAAACCATAATTTCGGGCCAATAAAATGCCAAATTCATAAAAGAGTTCAGCGTTCTATGGTAAGTTAAAAGAAAAAACACTAGTAGAAAAGTAGCATTCTATAACGATACCTATTATGATGGATGAAAATAATCCGTTATAATAGGTTTATCGGGTGGTAAAATTGTAATAAATTTAAGATATTATAACGTAGTTATGAAAATCAGTTATAATAAGTAATGCGGTGGCAAACTTGTAAATAATTTCAAAACGTATTACAACGGAGTTATAAATATCAATTATAATATATAATACGGTGGCAAACTTGTAAATAAATTCTAAACTTATTATAACGGAGATATAGATTTTTGTTTTAATTTCTCTTAGCATTTCACTTTTCAAGACCTAATGACTTATTCCTTCTTTCTCAACGCCACACACTGAAACCCAACTCGTAGGGGCACCGTCACCTTTCTCGATTGTAACATGAGCCGCATCTTCATTCAACATTTCTCTCTCGCGAGAAACACTCTCATTTCAACAGATTTACTCATTTCACCCTCGCGAGCCGCTGAAGCTTCTCACTCTCTCGAGAGTTCTTAAGCCGTAAGTCTCCATTTCTCTTCACAAATATGCATTTTCGCTTCACTCATCATCCAACCACATCTACTGCTAGGGTTTCTCACATACCTTCATCTTTTTCGCCTTTACCTTCGATTCCACCGATTGAAACATCATTTTCTACATTTCCACCGATTATAATCACATTCTACCGATTATAATCCCTTTCCACCGATTAAACGTTGATTTGAAGGATGTTGTTGCGACAGAGGTTATCGCGGCGAGGGCAGCGGACCTAGAGACGGACGTGGCGAGACTACAACACGATTTGATATCGGAGATTACTGCCTCGGAGGAGGCGAGGGCGGATGCTTCTGAATTGAGGAAGGATTTAGGGGAGAAGGAGTCGTTGGTTGAGTCTCTAGAGAAGGAACTGATAGCTTTGAAGAAGGTGAAGGCAGAGGGTGCGGTTAAGGTTAGGGATTTGGAGAGAAAGATTGGAGTTCTGGAAACCAAGGAAAGGAACAAGAGGATTAGGTTTGAGGAGGAGATGAGAGATAGGGTTGATGAAAAGGAGAAGGAGATCAATGGTTTCAAACAGAAGTTGGTGGAATTGGAGAAGGTTACTGCTGAGAAAAAAATCTGAGTTGGAAGAATTGGTTAAGCAAAAATTGAAGTTGGAGGAGGCACTTAGAGAATCTGAGGAGAAAGTAGCGGCTTTGGAATCAAGTATTCTTCAATTGCGTGAGGAAGCAAAGGAAGTTGAAAGGGTGATTTTATTGTTGAATGAGAAGGCGGTTGAGACTGTTGAGAATATTGATAGAGGTGTAAACGGCATACATGATGAAGGGAAAGGATTGAAGTTGCAGTGGCCGGTGGTGGCAGCAGGGTAACAACTCTGATTGAAATGAGTCATCTGACCTTTTGAGAGAGCAAGTGTTAAATGTATTACCATTTACTTTTTTTTTGGTGTGGCAGGCATGTGCAATATATAACAATTGGTTGCCCATGTTATCAGGTTAGTTAGAGTCTTTTAAACTGGAAATGTCTTGTATACTTGTTTAAAAAATTAATGGTGAGAATATTGTTCCTGCAGCTCTGATGTATGTGCTTGTACCTATGCCTTGCTTATTCTTTGGAGGTGGATCCACTCAATTTCTAATGAGCCATGATGGTGGGGGATAGGTATATGTTGCCATTTAGAGCTCAGAAAAGCTGTCTGATTTATGTAGAAACAATTTCCATGCGATTGGCTTTTGGGTTACTAGTAGTTGTATGCAATGCAATTGGTGCTACTCTTGTTTATATAACCTTTTGTGTAGAAGGTTCCTTTTCTTTTCCTTTAACAAGGATATTCAAATAATATTTGTAATTGTTTTACGTTTGTTTGATTTGAACTCTACTTTCATGCTACATGGAGTTCAGTTGTTCAGGTTGTCTGTCGGCATGATTAGTGGTATAATTGCTTATTTTTTTTATATACATATTTTATTTGTTTCTGGTTAAGAATGAATGAGGTATATAATATTGTCGCTTGGTTTAATCACTGAAGCTTATTTTGTCAGAGATAATCAAGTGCCAGAGTTGATGGCTCAGTGTTTTTAATGAGGGAATTTAGGAACTTGCAATTACTTGAAGCAATCCCTTATCTTTTTATCCTTTGTATTGGTATGAATCCCTCTTTCCCTCTCATTGTTTCAGTTTCATATGAACTTTTTACGCCCACAATTTTATATTTCACTAGGAATTTTATGTATTTTATATTATAAAATGATAATTCTGAAGGTAAATATGGCTTGATCGTGAAAGTGTGCAATACTGCCACCCCTGGTGTTTCCTTGAAATCAGAAGACTAAATTATTAATATTGTGGCTTTGAGATGCTTGAAAAGTTACTCTCGAGTTATTTCTATTGTCGTTCGAAAATAGAAGGAACGATAGAAAATAATTTCAAATATATATTTTCTTATTTTGGTTTGAAGTTTTGTATAGAGTTTTAGTACCAATTTCGGTGAAGGATTGTTTTTTTCATGATTCTAATGGTTTTATTCCTATTAAATATTTTCTTGATATTTTCTACTACCGCAAGATTTGACATATATAATTCAGCATTTCCCTATTTCAGTTCTTATTTTCCTTTTTGGCTACTGTGACTTATTTTTGTGAATTTCTCATTTCAACTAGTTTGATATTCATTTATTTTTTTTGTATGAAGTTTCAGATAGTTGAAGACTTGCTCATTTACACCAACGTCATTCTCAAACCAAAGAGCAGATTCTCAAACCAAAGAGCAGAGATCTACTGATTTTCGAGTGTTAGTAAAAACTTGGCTACAATTTAGTAGTGTAGGTATATTGATATATAAAATTTGGATGTAATATATAGTTTTATGTATACGAAATGTATTAAATATTATTAAACACTTTAATATTTGAAATAAATTTTATTTGGTTAGTTTAATTGAATTTATTCATTTGAATTTATATTGATTATAAATTGATGCAATGGATTATAAATTTGTTCAGGAAAATGATTGTAAATTGATTGGATGTTAAATGTAATAATGATTTTTTTTTTTAAAAAAAAAGCATATATTATAACGTAATGTACGTTATAATAGGTTAGTTATCAAAATCAACTTATTATAATTGGTAAAAATATCTACGTTATAATAAACCACATATTATAACGTACAAACACATCTTCGTTATAATACATTAAGCGCATATTATGACTGATTTCAGAAACTACGTTATAATATCTTCAAGCTATTATAACGTAAACTTTTGTTACGTTATAAAATGCGCAGACCTATTATATCGCCCAGAACTATGTCCCCAATAACTACGTTATAATAGCTCATTTTTGTACGTTATAAAATATGATTTTTCCACTAGTGAAAGAAAAAAATAATAAAAAAGGGAATCCTTCAGGCTAACAATAAAACATCGAAGCCCTTACCAATTCGACGCTTTATGGGTTGATTTAAAAGAAAAATAAAAAAATAATTGTTGGCTGTAATATACAACGTCCAATATTTGTTACGGTTGACGTCATATTTAGTCAATCACTATTTAGTAGTTATTTATTTTGTTTTTGACGTCTGTTGTTTCCTTATATGACGTTATATGATTACTAAGGTCATTGTTTTACGTTGACTTTGGTACAATTTGACGTTATTTCCTTAAAGACGACAGTTAGGAAATCCAATTGACATGGTGCAAATGAATTTATTTACAACAATGCCACCGGTCATTGTTAACGTTGGTTGTTTTGCTGTGGGACGTTGAACGTGTGACCTTATATGCGATTTTTGTACTAGTAGATACCAAAGTATGTTAAATTCTTGAATAAGTTGTGCACACACAAGAGGAAGATGAAGGGAGTTGAAAGGATCAGCATGAGCAAAAATGTATCTGCATTAATGGGTAAATCAGTATCGCACATTCCTGAAAAGTGCAAGGACCCATGTACATTTTGCATTCCTTGTGTTATTGGTAATAGTAAATTTGAGAATGCCATGCTAGATTTAGGTGCTTTTATTAATGTGATGCCTCTTTCAATCTATAAATCTCTGTCTCTTGGTCCTCTGCATCCTATGGGAGTGGTCATTTAATTGGCCAATAGAAGTGTTGCCCACCCAGCAAGTTACATAGATGATGTTTCGGTTCGAGTTGGTGAATTGATTTTCCCTGCTGACTTTTATGTTTTGGAAATGGAGGAGAGACTCTCTCATGGATCTACTCCCATAATTTTAGGCAAGCCATTTTTGAAAACTGCCTGAACCAAAATTGATGTGTTTGTTGGAACTTTATCTATGAAATTTGGTGATATTGTTGTTCATTTTAACATTCTTGATGCGATGAAGTTTCTAGCTGAGGAAAATTTTGTGTTTAAGATTGATATTATGGATGATATTTTTGATAAATATGATGTTGATGAGTTTGATTGTTTGCATGATAAAGACCATTATTTCCTATCTTCTTTGCATACATGCGTTGAATCTAAATCTGAATACGAGTTTGAATCAGGATATGTTGATGATGTAGAATTTGATGTTGATTTTGATCTTGATGCTGATATATCTGTCATGGATATTGTTGTTGAGTCAGATGAGATGGGTGTTGTGCCTTTACATGTGAATTATTTAGAGTCAGAATGAACTAACCACTTTGCAGGAAGTATAGATAAATATGACTTGCAGGCACCCACTCCTGAACTAAAACCGCTCCCAAATAACCTCAAAAGTTACATAGAGGTCTTTATGGATGATTTCACTATATATGGATCCTCATTTGATACTTTTTAAATAGTTTGGAAATTTTTTTGAAAAGATGCATTGAAACTAACCTTGTTCTCAATTTTGAGAATGTCATTTTATGGTGGAATAAGGTTTGGTTTTAGGGCATATCATTTCTAGCAAGGGAAAGGAGGTAGATCCTGCAAAAATATTTTTGATTTCACAATTGTCTTACCCCTCTTACGTGCGAGAGGTGCGATCTTTTCTTGGACATGCAGGGTTGTACAGGCGCTTTATTATAGACTTCAGCAAGAAAGTGCTTTCCTTGTCCAAACTGCTGCAGAAGGATGTTCAATTTGAGTTTGATGAGAGATGCAAGCAAGCTTTTGACTGCCTTAAGGAAGCTTTAACCACAACTTCAGTCATTTAAGCACTACTAGCTTGGACAACCCCATTTGAACTTATGTATGATGCATCCAATTATGCATTGGGATTGTGATGCATCCAATTTTACTACGCTTCCAGAACTTTAGATGTTGCCTAAGCAAATTACACCACCACTAAAAAATAGTTGTTAGCAATTGTTTTCGCTCTTGATAAGTTTAGATGTAACGTTCCAATTTAAGGTGTCACGAATCATATTTAGAATAAAATGTTCAAAAATCGCTTAAAGTGGAAAAACAGTGCCAATTAAAATTTTCAATATTTAAACATTGCGGAATTTAAAACCAAGTACTAACCTTAACAACAATATAATCCAATTACAAACTTCTGAAATTGCTAAAAGAACCAAGAAATAAATTCAATCCATTTACATTATTTCTAAAATGCTTAACTCAAAAATCTAAAATAACCCAAAGTTGCTCCCCACTCTCGCATCTCTATCAGGTCTCTAGAGCATCTACAACATGCCCTACTCCCGTATAATCAAGGATCATACGATCATCGCCAAACAAACACAAATCACAAACACAAACAAATATGGATAAACTACCATAGCACAACCAATAACAATATAACAATATACATGAGAAGTAAGCATAATGCATTAACAATCATTTATCTAAGGTGTTACCCTTATCATGTCTATACCATGGTCATCGTCAACATTCTCATTAACTAATCATTTCCAAACACTGTAACACGAATCAACTTCACATGTACCTCCATCATAACTAACCCCATCATGAATCCTCCACAATGAATAACACCATGAGCATCCATAATACCATAACTCCATAGTGAAAAGAGTGAGTCACACTCATGTACCCAACCTCACAAACATGTAGCCTCCCCACAAGTTCCCTATAGCCTCTCCTATAGGTCTGCTCGAGTAGTCCTGCCTACCTGGCTAAGGAACATGTTTCCTGCCACACAAGGACAAGGAAAACCATCACCCCATACAAAGAAGGCTCAATACTCTAGCACCCTCTTTTCGCACACAAGGCAAAAGGCAGTCGTTATCTCGTATCAGACAATCGATAGTCTCAGGCTTTACTAGGTACAGCAAGTGCACCTATCCCATACTCTTATGCTCATCAACCATACACTCATGTATAACTCCAACACTCACTCATTTCAATCATCAGTCAAAGTTCATCATATACCTAATATTTTCTATCTAAAACTATTCATTCATCGTTCATTCAAAACTCAATATATTTAATATGAACTTCTCGCGAATTCCACTCAAACAATAAATGAATAGAACAAAGGTTTAATTGATTCAAAGGTCCCTATTTCTGCAGATTCGTGTCAATTAGGTCTTCGTATTTTGAAGTAGCTCAATTGGGTCCCTATTTATGTAAAATTGAATCAATAAAGCCCCTGCCGTTAAATTCATTGGACGACATTAAAAGTGTTGCCTGGTGACATGGTGAGGTGACATTTCATAAGCATGTGGCACATAAAGATGTCATTACGTGGACTTAAATGAAAAGGGTGCTTTCACAAGCACATGGCACATAAACTTTCTTTAGATTTCATTAAATCCCTGAATCTGAAGCTCAAAATCCCTAATTGAAAAGGGTGTGAAAAGGGTGCTTTAGCTGTTGGTCTAGTATTCTTTGCAACGTGGGTGGGGGTGGTGGTGATCAAGCTTGTAGTTGTTCGTCTTCAAAGAGGATGTCGAAGGAGCATTCTTGTTGTTCGTTGACATGCAGGCGGAAGGAAAACCATATTTTTTCTTCACCGATTTGCCATTGTGGATAGACCTCTGTGGTGAGAACTGGGAAAACTATGAAAAATCGAGGCAAGCAATTTTGGGGATGCTCCAAGTATAAGGTATGTTAGATTCAACCTAATCAATTAGTGATACTGTTTTTGAGAACACGACATTGTCATTGACATTTGTCTTTACATAATGGTGTTGAAGACACTGGTTGCAACTTGTTCAAATGGTGCACTGATGTTGGAAGTGACGAAAGTGGTAGCTACGTGAAGAGCGAAGGAAACAAAGATACTTTAGTGAACAGTGAAGAAATGGAGAGTACTAGGAAAATGATAGTTAATTTACAGAAATCAGTGTTCATTGTTCAAAAGTGGATGAAGGTGTTGATATTGTTGGTTTGTGTTTTATGTGTGATAGAGATGATTTTAATTTCAATGTTGATGAGAATGAGATGATTTGTTGTAACTTTGTTTTAGGTTGTTCGGTTTTAATAAAATGAAGAGTTGTTTCTTAAGTGAACGAAACTTTAATCTGATATGTTTTAATTTTAATGTTGTATGATGTTGATGAGGACCAAACGAAACTTTAATATGATAATGAGGGTCAAGCAAAGTCACAAAAGTAAGTCACAAAAGCAAACTTTAATCTGATGTGTGATGAAAGTCTTTGAGATGAGAAGAGATGTATTCATAAGAGTAGAATATACAACATGTAATAGTTATCAGTAAACTTCTCTTTTCTCCTTTCCTTGTGAATCAAATATACATACTAAACTTAATCTAATGGTATGTAGCGACTTAAATATACTAGCATATGCCACCTCAAACCAATAAACAGGAGAAATTCAAGATAATTTAATAGGAAAATAACGCATACACACAAATATAAACTAGAGCCAAGTACTGCAAATATATAGAAAAAGAAATATGCAATTGGAACAAACTTTTTCTCACAATTTCCGGAGTTGTAAGCAATCTGAGTTCAAAGGATGAACCGAAACAACTTCAAATATGAAAAATTTGGCTTAAAGGGTCCACCATAAACAACTCCAACAATCAAATTATTGACATAACAAACAAGTAAATAAAATTGGTAAAAAAGGGTGCAGTCAAGAAGAGCTCAACACTACAAAAAGATTCCATTGCATTCCATAAAGTAAGTCACAAAGGTTACAAAAGTGTTCAGAATTGTAAAAGGTTCACATGAGTAAATAATAAAGTGCTGAAATTGTTCAAAATTGTAAAAGGTTACAAAAATATGCTTGATCCTCTTTTACAATTGTTCACTGCAGTCAGATAAACATTAAGTAATCCCCTCCTATGCTTGAGCCTCATTTCCTGATGGCATGATTGGTTCATTTGCTGGGTTACTTTGTTGTGTTTGGTCAGTGTTGATAACTAGTTCTTGTGTTGATTTTTGGCAAGAAGTTCTGTTGTGACCCATTTGCCTACAAATGCCACATCTTTCATGTAGACCACCCTTCCTCATTCTTTTATCGTCCCTAATCAACTCTCATTCTTGCAATCTCCTTTTCTTCTTTGGTCTCCTTGGCAATGTTCTTTTTCTTGGAAGGAAGACATCATTATATGTTGTAAGCTGTCTCATGTTGTTACCATTTATTGGTTACACAATTGAAGAGTATATTTCTTGATTTGTTGCCTTCCTAAACCAACAAGGTATGAAGTCCTCTGCATCTAAATTCAGAAACTTCATAGCAGCCAATGCATGGCAACACGGAATGCCTATGATAGCCCATTTCCTACATATACATTCATATTTTTATATATCAACTACAAACTTGTCCCCAGCTTGGGACACATGACGAACTTCAAACAACTTCTCTGCTGACCAGCTGTAAAAATAGAAATATTATTCAGAAGCTTGACATTTGAAAACACATGTTAAAAATTTAAAAATTAAGCATACCTAGGAATCCAAAACTTAGTTAATTGGGACTCCTTATTAAGTCTACTCTTGATTTTAGGACAAATGACCCAAGACAATGATTCACCTTTTGTTCTATTTGTTGCTCATCTCTTCATCAAGTAAAGCCGAATCTCCTCCAACATGCTTATGATTGGCTTAGACCTTGTATGCATCATAACACTGTTGAATGCCTCTGACATGTTGTTTACCAATGTATCACATTTAGATGTGGTGGTAAACCTTGATCCTGACCAGTATCTACATTGTAACAGGTTATGATATATTAGTATCAGGATATAAAATATTAGAAGTATGAATATCATCAAACACAACATATATTAAAAAACAAACCTGGGAGGTATTTTTATCAGGTATTTAAAAGCTTCATTGTTGACCTCTTTTATATTTCTCATTTTGTTTTCCCATGTTTGTGGATGGGTTGTTGTAGCTACCTTCCACATCAATCGCTTGAGCTGCTTTCGAGGGAATTTTTTTTTCTAAAATTAGCGTATAGATGCCTAACACAAAATCGTTGATCAACTCCAGGAACCACTTCTTGAATAGCTTGCATTAAGCCCTATTATTTCATATTATTTAGTGTTGTTAGAGGTCTTATTTGAATAGCAATGTAAATAAACATATTGGGGAAAAAGGCATATGTATTGTTAGAGGTCTTATTTCAATTACCTTTTGTTGATCTGATATGAATGTACATGATGCGCATACTGGCTCCCCACCGAGGTCTTCAACCAGAAGTTCCATAAACCATTTCCACGTGTCCTTGTTCTCTACTTCCACAACGGCATATGCAATAGGTAGCATTTGGTCACTTGCGTCTCTTCCAACAACAGTTAAGATTTCACCACCATATTGTCCTCTCAAAAATGCAACATCCAGCCTAGGAATGGCAAAAAAATCCGCGCTCGCGAATATCCGTGGAAAAAATCTATGACGGATAGTTGATATCCGCAGATATTTACTATCCACGGGTTGCGGGTAGCGAGTATTTTAATATCCGCTTATAAACGGGTCGAGTGCGGGTATTACAGTATCCGATCCGCGGATATCCGTTACCCGCTAAAAAATTAAAATTAATTTTTTATCCTTAGGTTTAAATTAGATTTTATTCTTTTGTTTGCCTCTTTTTTATCCCTACAACAGCCTCCTCCTCTTGTCCGTGCTAACCTAGTGTCGTCATCCTCGGAAATATAGTTATGTGTGTCAGCCACCATACGACGGGGTTCAAAATGTCGGACTTACACTTTATCGACCAACAACGGTATTATCTTCGAACTACTTTTTTTTATTTTCTTAATTTTTCTTGTCTTGAATTCTGTTATGGTTTGTCCTTATTTGCGGTTGAAAAGATAAAACCCCTAAAAAGATAAAACCCCTAACTCTTTTTCGAGATATAGAAACAAAAGTTATCATTAACCAATATGCAGGAACAGTTGGAGAATAATATTAAAATATAGATGTATAGGAATCAGAAAAAGTACATGAGTTAAATACTCTAGAAGGCACATTCATAATTTCTGTATAAAGAAATTATAAGACACATTGGACAAGTTTTTGTCCATATTAGGAAGAAATTATAAGACACATTGGACAAGTTTTTGTCTGTATTAGGAAGAAAGAAGGGATTAAATTTTGAGAAGAATTAAATAAATAAATAAAGACATGATCGTCTAAAGTTCATGAATTAGTAGGAAGAGTTCCAAGAAAAATGGAAGCATAAATTGAGAAGGTTACCAAAGAAGGCACAGTGAAGCAACTAGAAAGATAAAAATATAAAGAAAATAAATATAAATAAGAAATAAACAGTGATTGAATGAAGGAAGGGAGACCGTACTTGTAGTTGCAGACAAGAGCAACAATAGAGTGAATAAAAAAAAGTTTATTTTGATTATTTTATAGATGAATGAGGGAGACAATACTTTTGTGAATTTCAAAAAAAGGGAAGTCTGACTTTTAACCTTTTCACATTTTTCAAAAATTAATATTTAGCGACTTCTGACAACTTTAGTATTTGAGAAATTTATAAAAAAATTATGTAAAGTCACCAAAATCTTTTTTTTTTAAGTCATTATGAATCTATATTATGTGAGTAAATATTTTGTTATCTGCAATCATATCAACGACGACAGGGATAGTTTTGTTCTGCAGGGTACCTTTTCACTGTTATGGACTACACCAATTTACATTTCTTTTGTATTATTATACCATCACTTTTAATACTGATTTAATGCATTAGTTACTTGAAGAAGTTGTACTTATGTTGTTAGATTTACTAGATTCAGTATTACATTTTAGATAGTCTAACTATTTTACTTCACCAGTAGATATATTTTTATATGTTAGCTTTGATCAAATTATATGTTACATAGGAAGACTTATGCGAATCAATTTTATTTTTAGGATCTCTACTCAAGATATATTTTCTCCTATAGATGATGGCCAACAAGGACAATTTGTAGAACCTAATATAGGAGATTCAAATCAAATTGATGTTCATGTAGATTCAAATCAAACTGAAAGTTCAACTCCTATTATTAACTCAAGAAGATTATTGTCAAAAGTTTGGAATCACTTTAAGAGACAAAAGGTAGATGGAAAATGGAAAGCGATTTGCAATTATTGTTCCAAAAATCTTGTTGGTGATGCAAAGCAAGGTACGTCACATTTGAGAAACCATTTCAAGAGTTGCAAGCTTCGAACAACTCGGGACATCAGGCAATCATTTTTAAAAACTCATAGAGAAAATGGTGAAACCGTAGTTGTTGGAAATTATGTGTTTAATCAACAAATAGCTAGAGATGCACTTCGTAAGATGATAATTCTACATGAGTATCCAATGTCAATGGTTGATCACATAGGCTTTAAAGAATTTTGTGTTGCTGTACAACCTCTATTTAAAATGGTTTCTTGAAACACCTTAAAAAAGGATATTATGAAGGATTACAATGTTGAAAAACAGAAACTGAAATTATTATTGTCAAAGATTCAAGGTCGAGTTGCAATTACAACTGATATGTGGACTGCTAGTAATCAAAATAGAGGCTACATGACTATAACAGCTCACTTTATTGATGATTTATGGAGGCTACAAAGTCGACTTGTGAGGTAATAACACTATACTCTATTTTTAAAGTGTAATTTTTATATTAACATTGTTCTTCACTAAAATAACAAAACATGACTTTCAATTTTAGGTTTATGTATGTGCCTGCTCCTCATACTAGTCAAGTTCTTGCTGAATTGTTGGTTGAATGTTTAATGGACTGGAATCTAGATAGAAAAGTTTCTACTTTGACAGTTGATAATTGCACTACAAATGATGCTATGATTGATCGCATTTTAGACAAGATTTCACCTAGGTCTCTTATTTTGGGTGGACAATTGTTTCACATGCGATGTTGTGCACATATATTGAATTTGATTGTGAAGGATGGTTTGTCCATAATTGCTAATGTCATTGAAAAGGTCAGAGAAAGTTCTAATTTTTGGACAGCTACACCTAAAAGAGAAGAGAAGTTTATAGAGACATGTGCTCAATTGAATATTCCATTCAGAAGAAAATTAGTTGTTGATTGTAGAACTAGGTGGAATTCTACATTTTTAATGCTTCAAGTAGCCATACAATACAAAGATGTATTTGATCGTTTATCACAACGAGACAGTCAATATAAAGTTTTGCCTAGCGCACATGATTGGCAAATGGCACATGAAATTTGTCAAAAGTTGGAAATATTTTATGATGTGACACTATTGTTTTCTGGTACCTCTTATCCAACTGCCAACATTTTCTTTCCAAAGGTATGTGAAATTAAGTTGGCTTTGATGGAATGGCTTAACTCTCCCAATTCTATTATTCACCAAATGGCTGCATCTATGGTTTTAAAGTTTAACAAGTATTGAAGTGTGATTAGTGGAGTGATGGCTATAGGTATTGTCTTAGATCCCAGGTACAAAATTGATTTGTTGGATTATTTTTTCCCTCATATATATGGTAATGAATCTGATTGTGAAATTGAAAAGGTGAAGATTCTTTTTAAGGACTTGGTAAGAGAGTATGAAATGTACATGAAAGGTAAGAAGTCAGTTTCTTCATGTCAAAATCTGAACATAAATGTAGGCCAAATTGTTGATGGAAGAAAAGATGCTTGGAGGAGAGATTTTGCAAAGCACCAGATTGCAAAGAAAAATGAACCATCAAATTATAAGTTAGAACTTGATTATTACTTGGAGGAATCGACACTACCTGATTCAGATGAAGAATTTGAACTTTTAATTTGGTGGAAGAGTAATGGATTAAAATATCCAATCTTACAAATGATTGCAAGAGATTTTCTAGCCATTCCTATCTCAACAGTTGCTTCTGAGTCTTCTTTTAGTACTGGTGGTCGATTTCTTACTCCACATCGGAGTAGATTACACCCAGACACTTTAGAGGCATTGATGTGTGTTCAAGATTGGCTATGGAGTGACATACAAGGTAATTAAATGAACAATTCAAATTACATTTTTATATTCATTCAAATGGTTGGTTATGACAAATGAATTTATTTTCCTTTTTCAGGTTCTTCAAAATTGAAAATGGATAACATGAAGCTTAATACAATACTAGAGGAGATAATTGATGATGATGTTAGTAGTTTTGTTTATATTATTTTAATTTAATTTTATTAATAGTGTCACACTTGGTCATTGATTGATGACTTTATTTGTATTTATTTGTTTCAGGAATTAAGTGGTCAAAATGAAGATATGGAAGAAGAAAAATAAATCCTTGAATGTTATTTTTAGAACAATTATTTTTAAAATTACTTGTATTTGGATATATGTTGTCCGGTTAATGTGTATTAATTTGAATTTATGTTTTAACTTTTATTTACTTATCAATTGATTTTATTTGAATATATATTTTAAATATTATTTGTATTTTTTTTTTAAATTTAATTTGGATTTCATTTAAAAACTTATAAAATAATTTTTTTATAATATTCGCAGGTTGAAAACAGATATCCAACGGATATCCGCGGGTTGAAAAAAATCCACGGATTTTTTTTAGGCGGATATCCAGTGGGTAACGGGTCGGGTACCGGGTACAGTTTTATTCGGCGGGTCGGGTTGCGGGTAAGCTCTATCCGTGCCCGACCCGATCCAATGTCATCCCTAATCCAGCCCTATAATTGGCCTGCAGGACACATAACTGTTCTTCAACTTTCACCTTCATTATGGATCCAGGATTACGTGTTAGGACCTCATTCGCATAATCATAGATCCTTTTATATTGCTCTTTGAAAGACCCATTAACATGGTCTGATGCAATGTCTTTTGCCTTATAAGCCATGGATCTAGATACACCTACATTCCACTTTCTATTTATCTTCTCAAGAATTTCCACTCCCTTAACTTTGGGATTTTCTCTAACAGTTTTCTCCAACCTCTTACTCAACCATTTTGCATTAAGTAATTTGACTTTGTGTTCTCTAGTACAACTGTGGTTATCAACAATAGTCCTTAATTTTCACGTATGTATTGCATACATATAAGCACAATATGCCATCCAGGGGCACTTTCCTTTAGCACCCATACATTTCGTCCTAATTCTCTTCTTATCATTTTTAAGATATCTTATATTTCTACCATTTTCTACTGCATAGGTTTTTATGGCATCCAACAAATCTTGCTTCTTAGCAAAATAAGTGCCCAAATCCCACTTGTAATCCACCATTGATTTAGGCATAGTAAATGTTACAAACTTTCCATAACTCTCTTCTTCATCATCTTCTCCATCACTTTTTGCTCCACTAACTAATTGTTCGAATTCCCATTCATCATCGGACAAACCTTTATCATCATCAGTATTTATGTCATCATCAACATCACTATCGAACATCTGAGTCCATGATGCTCCATCATATTCAACATCAACTTCTATATCACCAAAGCAATTTCCATCTCCTACCTGGTCTTGTATATCACAGTCAACCAGGTCTTCCATATAGTCATCATTAACATGAAGATGGCCATCAACATTGGCATCCTCACCACTAGAACTCCAACTACGAACATTAGCACCATCTTCTTCACACTCACCCACATCAAACTTTGTTTCAATTTCACCTTCAACAACACCATCACCCTCACATCTTTCTTCTGAAACGGGAACACTTTCTTCACAGTCACCTTCCTCACCATGACCATGAACTTCACCTCTCTCAACATCCACGTCATTCACCACACCTATTATTTCAGTCTGTTATTCACACTCACCATCACCTTACTGTTCACACTGACCATCACCTTTCTTTTCACACTCACCATCACCTTGTTGTTCACACTTACCATCACCTTCCTTTACACACTCACCCTGACCAATACCTACAGTCTCACCACTATCAGGCATCACATTTTCAACTTCTACTTCACCTATATTATGAGGAACATTTTATAAGAAGTGTATGACCTAAGGTTCAGCGACTAGGTGAACAACAAATAGATGAACCTCACCATTTAGCCTAGCTAAGTTAATCATGTGCATGACTCCTCTATCATCACACAAAGGCTCTAACCTATTATCTAACATAGAACCCCCCTACAGAATTGTTAATATGTCGGCAAGTGTACCGAATCGTAGCAAGTAATATAAGATGGTAAGACCAAGTATCGTATCCCAAAGGACTCACGGCACTAAACAGTTGTGTAATTGCTTAACTAATTAAGACTTAAGAAGAATAATTTTTGGGGTTTTGAATGCAAATGCAATAAAAATAAGCATGAATGCAATTTGATCAATTGAGGCTAAACACTAGAATGGATGGATGAAGTTGATAATATGGGATGAATATGTTGTTGGGGTTATATTTCACCTAGTTTTCTTTCATGTATATACGAATTCTACTTCTTCATTAATGTAAATGTCACTATCTAAAGTACTTAAAACCCGATTCCTCGGCGAAGAAATCCTATCCTTAATTACTAGGTCACAATTCCTTACATCCCTAACAATTAATTTTGCATTACGATTAGTAGCTTAAGACAACCAGAACTCATACCCCCATTCCTGAGCAATACTGCTTCAAGGAATAATTCTCCAGAACCTGAATTGTAAGATACCTTCCGGTACTCATGCAAATCATACATCATGCTAATGAATGAGTTAAGCAAAGCAAACATTGAGTGAAGAAGAATTACCCTAACCATTAATGAAAGAAGCATTTATAATTAAGAATCAATTCAATACATGAGAGTTTACAGAGGTTTAAATCATTACCCAACAACAAATAGAATTTAGTTCACCATTGGCATGATGAAACTAGATGAACAATGGAATGAAAGAATGAAAGAGATAGAAGAACCCTAGAAAGAGGAGAGGAGAGCTGTCACATCCCCAAATTTACCCCCAAGGTGTGAAAAGTGTATTTATGTGCTTAAGCCATCAAAAGATATAATCCCTAGGACGTCCAAGTCCTTAAATAGAACATAAAAATAATAGAAAAGAGGTCCAAACCCACGAAACTGGCGCTCAGTGCTCCACTAATGGCGCCTAGGCGGTGTACGGGACGAAGTTGGCGCTCAAGCGCCCTTTTGGGGTGCCCAGGCTTTGGACAACAACTTCTGGCGCTCAGCCCTCCTAAAAGGGGCGCTCAGCTTGGACAACTTTTTTCAACATTGCGTTTTTTTCTCAGTTCTGCTTGCTCCTTGGTTCCGACTCCTTCATACTTTGACTCCTCTTCCAAATCTCTCCATTAGCCTACAAAATTAAGGGAATTTAGTAATAAAATCATTAAGTATAACCTCAATTCTCTTATTCACAAAACTAAAGCAAAAACATGATTTAAAGCAAGTTTCTAAGTCAAAACGGGTGCATTTAGTATCAAAATTGAATCACAGATAACGGTATATTGAATCGATATCACAACCCCAAACTTTGAAACTTTGTTTGTGCTCAAGCAAAACAAAACCGGGCTTAAACAACATAGTCAAACTACAATGGTCTAGCACACCAAAAAACATTTTTTATCTAGAACAAGTAAATCACTCATGTGTGCTCATCATAGAAAGATCAATCAAGATAGATGATGTCATAGCCAATCAAGCTTCAATTATGGTGCTCATATAACAAAGATTACACAACAAATGCATCAACCTTATGAGTGATCAACAAGCAGACAAAACATTACCCTATGTGCATGGAACCATTTCTCACCAACGACAGTGTTTCACTCAAGCACTCAAAAGTGTTTCACTCAAGCACTTAAAAGTGTTTCACTCAAACTCAAAGGTGTATAGTGAGGTGTCAATGTCTCTTTCACTCTACTATCACAATGTCACATGAATCAACTTTGTCTTTCATTTAAACACATCAAACACATTCACAAGCAAGGTATCATCACAAGGACTTTTTCTAGGCTTGTAACATGTCGGGTTAAGAAGAAAATTGGTTTTTCTAGACAACAAAATTCCTTGAGTTAAGAGAGTGCATAACTCATTTATTTCCATTAACCATAATCTCTCTTTCTCCTTTTATGTGAGAAACCAATATTCAACTCATTCCCAACTTTCCTTTCATTGAGCTTAACCTTTTCTTTTATGTTGAGATTGTTGATAGGGAGAGCACTGGTTTAGCTAAACCTTACAATCTTAGAGCTTCTAGTTTTTTATGATGACAACACATTATTAATAACACATATGTTTATGTGTTACATGTTCATAACTTTCATGTTTATGATTATTTGAGAACATGTTTGAGTTGATTATGTCATTGTTGCAATTCATTGTGTTTTACATGAGATCTTATCTGTGAATGCATGACATATAATTGAGAAAAGGAAAATCACATGCACTTTTGTTGAACTTGTGATATGTGGCAAAACAACAATTTTAAGTCGACTTCATTATGAAGTAAGTCGATTAAAACTCGTGGCTTTGCACAAACCTTTTCAAACTGCTGTGAGAATTTTTGAAGAGAAAGTTTTTCAAAACTTTGTTTAACTATGTTGTATAGTCGATTACATGCAACCTGCATTCGACTAAGTATGTTATAGTTTTGAAATTTTGTTAATGCTTGCATTAAATGTTATAATGACTATATTTTTAAATATGTTGACCAAGCAATTATTGTGATTCGACTGCATTAATTGTTCATTCAATTAACTATATTGATTGTTGCTAACTGTTATAACTATTTTGTTATATTCGACAGCATTGGTAGCAAAGTCGATTAAAACGCGTCAGAGTTGCGAATTGCTATAAATTGACGCAAATTTGATTTCTGCAAGAACTTTTGTGATTCTAACGATTTGATTGATTTCTTTCAGATTATTGATCTCTTGTAGAAAGTGTAAAACCTCCAAGAATTCATCAAGAAGACTGTGGTGTTCATCTTTGGTGTCTATTTCGTTATCAGTTCCTATCAATCTTGTGAAGATTGGAGTTTGCCCTGTTGTGATTACAGGAAGAGAACGTGCGGCGTTATGGACTTTGAGGATTGTTCAAAGTGTTAAAGACTGCAGGAGAGGGGACTTCTTGTTGTTGTTCTTTGTTTGTATATGCCTATATTTTGATTAGAGGGTTAGAGAGGTGTTTTATATTTTTGACGTGGATGTCGATGTAAAAACCTTGTTGTAAAAACCTTGATCATTATAGTGCATTTGCTTCATGTGGTGGAAGGACACTAGATGTAGGCTTGGCCGAACCAGTATAAAAACTCAGCGTTTGATCTTTCTATCCCTACTCTATTACATTTAGTCGACTTTGTATTTTACTCATTCGATTATATTTCGCTGCGCTACAAAGTCTTTTTCCTTGCAATTCAAAAAATCTTTTAAAGGCATCTACTTTGCGAAAAAAAATTTAAAGAAAACATTATTTTTGTGTTTCACCAATTCACCTCCCCTCTTGGTATTGAAACTAAGACATTCTATTTTCAACATTTTCTTTCTTTTCTTCTCTTTTCTATTTCTTTTGCTCAATGCTCTTTAAAGATTTTCACAAAATTCTTTCTGGTTTCTCACAACCCCAAAGTTGAACCATTCTCCATTGTCATACTCTACTCAACTCAAGGCAAGTATTTCAAAAAGGTTTTTCATATTTAGGCTCAAGGTTCAAAGGATAGAACAAACATTGTTCATTATTGGGTTCACATATTGGCATTGGCTTATATGGGAAAAGAACAAATGGCCTTGATCATGTGTAACAAGCAAGAAAATGATTCAACAGAAAAATTTAGTCAAAATCAATCATGCTTTCAAAGCAATAACATTCAATCAATTAAAAACTCTGGAGTCCAACATCTCACAGGTTAACTCAAGTTCCACAATTTGATAAACATCCTGCCAAGCATATTAATCACAATTGAAATCATGCATCTGTTTCAAATAATTATGAGCAACCACCATCTGTGCTTAAGAGCTAAACAATCATTATCTCAACATGCATCATAAAACAATAAAGCAAACACAAGAATATTACTCATCACAAAATAGTTTTTCACCAAACCATTGCAGCAACTATTCATTCAACCAAGTACATAAGCAACTAAAATTAGAAACAAAATAAAATAACCAAAGTTCAAACAATCATAAAGTAAAACAAATCCAGATCTCATAGCATTCATCAATAGATGGCTAGTAGCATAGCATCCATCATTAGATGCTCTTAGTAACATCCCTCAGTAGATGTCTAGTAGCATAGCATCCATCAGTAGATGCTCTTAGTAACATCCCTCAGTAGATGTCTAATCTTTCTAATCAGCATCGATTAGTAAAAGCTGATCTTTCTTACTTCATCGGCATCCATCAGTAGATGTCGTCAGTAGCATCCATTAGTAGACGCTTAATCACATAGCATCCATCAGTAGATGCTTAATCACATAGCATACATCAGTAGATGCTTAATCACATAGCCTCCATCAGTAGACGCTATCATTCATCACCCTCATCATAGCAGCATCCATCAGTAGATGTTGTCATTTGAGTCCTCCTAGCATCCCTCAGTAGATGTTGTCCAACATCCATCAGTAGATGTTGTCATTACTGCAACACACAATCAAATCCAAACCACACAAATAATCAATTAAAAGGAAAAATAAGAAATTGGGTTGCTTCCCAATAAGCGTTTGTTTAACGTCACGAGCCTGACACCATTAAGCACAATCTGCATCTATGATGTTGGTGTTCCTTTTGCTTTCATCAAACCAACTTATCTGCAGCATCTTCCTGTTCACCATCTTTACCTTCCTTGAATAAGGAGCCTCCACTTCATGCACAGAGTCTTGGTGAACATGGCACTTGAAGGCTGGCGCTTAGCGCCCTCAATGGGGCGCCCAGGCGGAGATGCGTGACATCCTGCACTAAGGGCCCTTTGAGGGGCAATCAGGCGCCATGCGACCTTCTTCAACCTTCTTCTCTTGATGATCTTGTGCTCCTAGTAAAGATTTTTGGATTTTATCCTGCAGACACTAAAGAACACTGCACTAGAGCACCCAATTAGCACTAAAAGATAAAAAAGATAAAAATAAAAAATAAAAAAATAAAAAGATAAAAAGATAAAAAGATAAAAAAGATAAAAAAGATAAAAAAGATAAAAAAAGATAAAAATAAAAGATAAAGTCTAATCAGATAAGAATCACACAAATAGAATAGTTTAAACCACGAGTCCCCGGCAACGGCACCAAAAACTTGTTAAGATGTCGGCAAGTGTACCAAACCGTATCAAGTAATATAAAATGGTAAGACCAAGTATCGTATCCCAAAGGACTCACGACACTAAACAGTTGTGTAATTGCTTAACTAATTAAGACTTAAGATGAACAATTTTTGGGGTTTTGAATGAAAATGCAATAAAAATAAACATGAATGCAATTTGATCAATTGAGGCTAAACACTATAATGGATGGATGAAGTTGATAATATGAGATGAATATGTTGTTGGGGTTAGATTTCACGTAGTTTGCTCTCATGTATATACAAATTCTACTTCTTCATTAATGTCAATGTCATTATCTAAAGTACTTAAAACCTGATTCCTCGACAAAGAAAGCCTATCCTTAATTACTAGGTCACAATTCCTTGCATCCTTAACAGTTAATTCTGCATTACGATTAGTAGCTTAAGACAACCAAAACTCATACCCCCATTCTTGAGCAATATTGCTTCTGGGAATAATTCTCCAGAACCTGAATTGTAAGATACCTTCCGGTACTCATGCAAATCATACATCATGCTAATGAATGAGTTAAACAAAGGAAGAATTGATTGAAGAAGAATTACCCTAACAATTAATGAAAGAAACATTTATAATTAAGAATCAATTCAATACATGAGAGTTTAAAGAGGTTTACATCATTCTCCAACAACAAATAGAATTTAGTTCACCATTGGCATGATGAAAGAATGAAAGAGATAGAAGAACCCTAGAAAGAGAAGAGGAGAGCTGTCACATCCCCAAATCTACACCCCAAGGGGTGAAAAGTGTGTTTTTGTGCTTAAGCCATCAAAAGATATAATCCCTAGGACGTCCAAGTCCTTAAATAGAATATAAAAATAACAGAAAACAGGTCCAAGCCCACGAAACTGGCACTCAGCACCCCACTTAGGGAGCCTAGGCGGTGTACGGGACGAAGCTGGCGCTCAAGCGCCCTTTTGGGGCGCCCAGGCTTTGGACAACAACTTCTGGCGCTCAGCCCCCCTAAAAGGGGCGCTTAACTTGGACAACTTTTTTCAGCACTGCGTTTTTTTCTCTTTTTTCTGTAGTTCTGCTTGCTCCTTGAGTTCTGACTCCTTCATACTTTGACTCCTCTTCCAAATTTCTCCATTAGCCTACAAAATTAAGGAAATTTAGTAATAAAATCATTAAGTATAACCTCAATTCTCTTATTCACAAAACTAAAGCAAAAACATGAGTTAAAGCAATTTTCTAAGTCAAAAAGGGTGCATTTAGTATCAAAATTGAATCACAGATAATGGTATATTCAACCGTTATCAAGAATACCACAACTCCTTAAACCCATCATATCGAAGTCCTTTTACTACACTGACAACAAGGAAGTAGCTCCACATGTCTAGGTCAAAAGACAAAGTTGTACTTTCCCCCTCATACTTAAGTGGCCCATCATTGAAGAACTTACCTTCATGGTGGAAAACAACTTCAAAATGATCCTCAATGTTTAACAGAATAACAATATTTATCCTATAAAATAATAAGAGGGCCAACGACAACTAAAATTATACAAAATTATAACAATATTTATCCTATAAAACCACAACAAAGAAAGTGTTTGACTTATATATAGAAAACCTTTAACAGAACATGCTTCAATTATACACAACGACAACAAAACTTAAACAAAATTAAAAGCACAAGAAACAAAGATGAGGGACCACATTGCAACACCACTTTAACAGAACATGCTTCAAAAACACACTCTGACAACACGTCAAACATGGGGGACCACATCACCACTTCAAACATGGGGGACCACAGTAAAAGTAACAACAAAACAATTTTCCATGCAACATTGTCGAAAAACCAAAATATACTAACCTCAACACGTGCTTCACCTGCAACGAACTTTGCCAAAGTTTTCCATGCGAAAACCACCGATAGATGAGGATAATTTCCTACAACGAAACTTTATGTAAACCTAATTTCTCACTAAAACCCAATGTTCCCCAATTGCAAACCACAACGACTAACCCACGAACCCTATTTTCCCCAATTTCGCACACACCCAATATCTGACCCTAATACCTTTTAATTTGATTTCCATAAATAACATTAACGTTATGTGTTTTTATTACATTTACCATATTTTAAACTTTTTTTAAAAATAAAAAATCATTTAAGTCCACCTATTGACGTCTTTATGTGCCACGTGGTTATGAAATGCCACATCACCATGCCATCAGGCAACACTTTTAACGTCGTCCACTGAATTTAATGGCAAGGACTTTATTGATTCAATTTTACACAAATAGGGACCCAATTGAACTACTTCAAGATACGGAGACCTAATTCACACAAATCTGCAGAAATAGAAACCTCCAAATCAATTAAACCTAGAACAAATAAATAAATAACATTCTATACCAATTCAAAACTAATAAATCATTTATTATTTTAATTAATGACGGTAACCTCATTATTTTCATCATTTACTAAACCAAAATTTAATATTATAATAATAATAATAATTATTATTATTATTAATTATTATTATTATTATTATTATTATTATTATTATTATATCTAACATTAATTATTGTATGGTAAATATGACATTGGAAGATGAAATATACATATATGATCTTACGACGAATTAGTTTTACATAATTATAGTAATCTTTGATTAGAACAATCAATCATGATCCACATTAAACCATTACTTTCACAGAACTAACTAACTCTAACTATAATATGCACGAGTATCACGTGAGAGAAAAATAATCAAAACTAAATGAAATTTGATTTTATTTTAATGTTTCAACAGCTAAATCATTATAAATTTCCGAAATTAGTTATTATAAGCTATCTATAAAAGATTATTATATCGTGCTATTATTAGTTTTAAAAAAATATATAAAGTTTGACAAATTTATAAAGCAAAGCATCTATTTCTCGTTAGAGTGTTACTTTTAAGATTATATATAGTTTTTTTTTTATCTTATTCATAGCAATCATGCATTTATTTTAATATATTTAATGTTAACTAAAAAACATTATTTATGTTAGTTAATAATAGATTTATATAATTAGGTGTCACTTATTAAATTAATTATAATTTATGTAAATATTTTTGTCATTATTAACTAACCTAATTTTATCTTAAAATCCTACAAAATTATTTTTATTAATAATAATCTCAGTACTGAATAGGTAACATCTATATAAAAGATAAGTAAAATAATGCATTCGATTTGGTTTTTGACATCAAATCGTGAGTTGAAATATGCAATTTAAAAAAATATATACCAAACATAATTTAATAAAACTATTAAGCTGTTATATTGGATTGATTTGTTTTTATATCTCCTACCTAACGTTGAGTGGATATGTTTTTTTTATTTCCAAGTGAGCAGTAAAATTTATTACCAGCTTTAATAAAATTTAATTTTTATTTAAATCAAATTTTGTCTCAAATCCCTATTTATTATGAGAAATTTATTCTTCACACAATTTTTAATGTGAAAAATCATTTTTCATAAAAAATATTTGTAATTAGCAAAGATATTCCCTCATATAATAAAGTCTCGCTTTCATTCATTTCTTTGATTGGAATTTTGTATGTTCACATTACGCTCGAAAGATCCTAGTACCTTCTTTTAAAATATTGTGATTAATTAATTAATATATGAAAATCCAAATATTATATCTAATTCCATATTACCCTAAATACTAAATTCAAATGTCAAATCTACTCCCATATTACCTTAAATACCATATCCAAATATTTCCATTCAAACACAAGTTCAGAATTTCTGCTAAACTAATTTATCTTGTAACACATCTTACGTAACCAATGACAATATTAAAAATAGTCAAATGTGGAAAAGTAATAAGAAAATTAGTAAAAAAAAATTAAAGAATTTTCTTTTATTGAGATGACGCGCCTTTCTTTCTATTTTCAACATAATTCATATAATTTTCAATAAAATATTATCTTTTTAATATCTTAAAATAGGTTATATTAAAATCACATACACTTTATAAAAAAAAATATTATGCATGAATAATATTATATATATATATATATATAATATACGCATTAATTTATTTCGATGTATCTAAACCTACCATCCTAGATTCTGTTCCGTTGACATCAAAGTCAACGTCCCATATAATTTTAATTATAATGATTGTTACCAACACCCAATGGAATTCCCATATTTAATTCACCTTTAAAACAAAGAAATAAACAATAAATAATAAAAAATAAGCAAATAAAATAAAATAAAATAGAAGAAAGAAAACACATGCTGTCTTTCTTCACGTTGTGTCGTTGACATATCTAAACCCAACACAAAGCGCATCCACAACATACCCTAAGCATCTCGCACGTGCGGGAGCCGGTGAGCCGAGCCGACACGCGCGCGAAGCTGCATCAAGATTCGATGCGGAAAATAACGGTTTCGAGGGGAAACCAAACCACAGTCGTCTGATCCTCTTTCTCTCTCTCTCTGCCAATTGTGGTGTGTGTCTCTTTTCCCTCGATGCTCTCTCTTAATAATACCAAACCTTCTATCACTCTCTTTCTCTCTCTCTCTCTACATTTCTCTCTCCACCTCTTCGATTTTTCTCTCTCTTTCGCTCTGCCCTCGCTCTTAGGTTATCGCCTATTCTATCTCTCTTTCGATTTCTGTTGAGCTTTTTTTTTTTCCGATTAACTTTAATTAATTGCGCAGCTTCGAGTTCTGCTTGGTGTGTAGCTGGAACAGGCAGACGAATTTATTCACTGGTAATTTTTCTTAGAAGTGTTTTTTTCTTCTGATGTTTAGGGTTTCGCTGCTTCGGATGCGCAAGGAGGTAAGTCGAATGCGATTCCGATGCGGTTTTTGAAATTGGATGTGGAATTCGGTGGTTTGTTTGTTTCTTGAATTGAAATTTTTTCAGTGTTTTTTTGTGTTTTGAATTTTTTTTTTTTTGCTGGTGATGGTGTTGAGTGTGGACCACTAGGGTTCACTATGTTTGGTGATTTGAATGATTGAATAGCACTGGTTTGAGTTTTGACTTGCATTGTGGATTGTAATTCTTGTTGAAAATTACTCGATTTATTTTTTTTCCTAGATACTTGAACTTGCGCTCTACGAGTGTGGCTGCTTGGAACCTGCGAAAACTAAAAATCTTTGTACAACGAATGTTTGTTAATTTTTTGTTTGACTCTCAATTGAGCAATAGCTATGTAATTTATTTTAGTGAGTGTGCGTGATGTCATTTTTTTTTTCTGATGGTAGGTTTGGATTTTATCTAATATAGACTTGTGAGTTGTTGAAAATAATTCTAAACATCAAGTTAAGCAGTTAGCCTTGCGAAGACCTGTTAAAAACTATAATTTTTGGTATAAGGAATATTGATTTAATTTTTTATTGATTCTCCATTAAACAACAGATATACAGTGTTTTTGTTTTTCATTTTTCGTGAGCATGCATGATGTTTTTTTTTTCTGTTGGTGGTTTTCAATATTTTATCATTTTTCCTTGTGACTTGTTGAACACATGATTCGTTGTACTTGCATGTGTTATGAATGGGGTGAACTTCGAAAAGCTCACATTTGTCCCCACCCACTTTGATTTAACTATTCAAATATGTGCTTGCCTTGGCCATCTGTTGTGGCTCACCGGTATTTGTTATCACTGTTCTTTCTTGATTTGAAGAAGATGCACTTTGTTTATTGGAATTATTACGGAATATGCAAGGTAACGTGATGTATTCTAACAGGCAATGTGAATTAATTACTTTGTGGAGACTAGAAATCCTATGAAAAGCCACTGTAAATGTTTGTTCATGGGAAATTCATCCTAATGTGCAGTCGGAGAGGGTGTTAGTGAATAGTGGGAAACATTTATTTTTTTGGAAATCTCTTAAAGAAAGCCTGAAAAACATAAGCTTAATTTTATACACTAAGCTCATGTTGGTATGCATAAATTATTATACATTTGTTTTGTTGTGCAGCTACGAGACAAGTGTATAAACTTGTATTATATTATATTGGTATGCTTCTCGTAGGCATTCATTATGAATAACATCCCTTTCTGTATGTTATCTGAATTTAAGTTGCTAGGGTGTTTTGTTGATGTGATACTTCTAAGGGCATACTTAATGCGGGGATTTGATGTTTTCATAATTAGAATATAATGGCAGAGGAGTGGCCAATCCTGTTCTGTTGCTAGGTTTGCTCAGGAATGGAATGATATTTTTATTTTTCATTCTGCATTTATGTTTGGTAAAGAAAATAAAGATAAAATTGAATCTTCATTAACGAGGAATGATGAAATAAATTCCAGTGTAATTTTTTTATACAAACTGATTTAGATAGGCCTGTCAATCACATCTAATGATTCAAAATCAATTTTAGCCAAACCTTTCACTAAAAAGGTTCAAAGGCAAACATTAATTTGTTATAGCCATTTACCTCTCTTCATTGGCATGGAAATTTCTGCCTCTAATAATAAGCATGGCATCAAATTTTTCTTTTCTTCTAAACTTAGCCTTAATTATTCTTATGGAATAATGATAAGAACAGATTGATACGTTAAATTCCAAGAATGCTAAAAGATATTATGTAAAGGGTGGTGATTTTTATAGAGATAATACTGTTTAACTTTTCTGAATATTAAACTTGGAAATGGAAAGTTGATATAATTGACATTGTTTAACAGTGGCACTTTGAGGTCGTTTATGGATGAAAGATGTTCATTAGAAGTCAAGGTGGTGTTTTGCTATATTTTGGTATAGTGTGTTTTTGAAGAATTGTTCTCGTGTCCATGGCTGCTGATCAAAGGAGAAAACGAGTAAATGGTGCAAACATTGCTGGTTATGGTTCCAGAGAGCAACAAAGGATCAAAAGGAAGAATTTGGGATTAGTTCAAAATGATTTAAACATGAGATCTCACATCTCTGTTGAGTGGGATGGTAATCAGAAAAAAGTTGTTGCTAAGAGGGAACAGGTTGGCATCAGTTGGAGACAAACCAAACCATTTATCAATTCTGTTGCCAATGGTCACAAACTCGTGGCAGATGTGCTTACAGTGCCTCAAGAAATTTTTGACTTAGACAACTTAAGTGATGTGCTTTCATACGAGGTAATACCATGTTGTGGTATGTTTCTATTGTTTACAGTCGAAAATAGATTTTATTTTGTCTGGAATTATGCCTAAATCATCCTCCATGAAACTTTTGGCAATTGGCAGGTTTGGATGACCCATCTTTCAGAAAATGAGAGAAACCTTCTAATGAATTTTCTTCCTAGGGGCTTTGAGCCACATCAAGTTGTGGAAGATTTGCTTGCTGGGATTAACTTCAACTTTGGAAACCCCTTCATGAAATGGCAAGATCTCTTTCTTATTTTATTTTTCTTTAAATACATTATGTGCTCACTCTGCTATATTTTACAGTTTATATCATAAGTACATACTATATGTGACAATTTCTTTAAATTTCAATGAATCAGTGGATTTGTTGTTGAGGTAATGTGTCATTTAGTTTTATTATTGGCCTTTGGGTTGAGTTTACCAGCATTACAGATTGCATATTTCAGCTAGCTATGAATTCCATTTGGTGCTTACTTTATATTTAATCTGGGGTTTATTATATCCACAGCACACTGACAAGTTTTCTTGGGTCTCCTTTTTTCTACACAAATTTCTCATTTGCAACTTGAAATGATTTTATTTGGTTGAAATTATGTCTTGTTCTTCACAGCTCCAGTTCTTTTATTTTTCTTTCCTCATATTCATTAGGAAATTAGGAAATCATCTCTGTATACGCATCTGGGTTGTGATAATTTATGGATTCTGAATTTATGACAAAAATATTGCAATCTCATCAAGATCCTCTTTTTTTATTTATTATTTTGGAGAAAAATATCATTAAGACATGGTAAGCTATTTATCTAATCTGCTAATCATTCATGAAAATCTTCTCTTTCAGAGTCACAAATGTCTAAAATATATATTTGCAGGGGTGCTTCGCTTTGTTTAGGTGATCTTCATCCAGATATGATTGTTTACCGGGAACAGCATCTTAAATCTCTAAAGAGAGAATACTACTCGCACATACATAATTATCACAATGAGTAAGCCTTACACATGCTCAACATGTATCATTTTTGGTATGTTGTTTAACCAGTATTGTAATTCTTATATTTTGCAGTATGATAGGATTTCTGTCCAACTTGAAGCAAATCTGGCAAAACTGTAAAGATCCAGAAAAGGAGATTGTGCAAAAGATATGGAGGTTGACACTTTCCATGCATTGCAATTTACATACATTACACAGCTGACGACATTCAAAATTAGGACAAGACATATTCTGTAGTTCCTTTTATTAAAAGGATATCTTAGCTGTTTTCAATACTTGCATTGGTTATTCCCTGAATGTAACAACATAGCTCATTGTTGCACAAGCTGGGTCAATGCATATTCTACTTCAGATGATAATTTTGATTCTTAATTAGCTTGAGACATCATGTTACTTGAAATCTAAGATGGTAAAATCCTATGAATCTTTTCTGTGATGTTTGTATGATCAAATGGGACTTTCCCTTATTTCCCACTTGACTACTGTCTTCAGTAAACAATGTCTTCATTCATGTGTATCTGTCTGTTTTATATATACAGTTTTAGATTGTTTAAGCATCAACATTTTATTTTGTTTCAATTGATATTTAGCTGTGACTTTGTAGAATGAAATCCTTTGATAATTGTTTGGTGAAATAAATTGGTGGGTTTTATTTTTGGGTGCTAAATGGATGATAATTGGCTTATTAATGATAATTATTTGTGGTAGAAGTAGTGGTTATGATGAGTGCTACTGTCATGAATTAGTTGTCGTTTTTGTTGATATGCAAATATTTCTGTTATGCTACATGTGATCTCTTGTTGGGCACTCAAAAGTCCTGATTACTGAACTTGGATTTAATGAGGTTCTGTTCCTTCTTTCTTGGAATTTTTAGTGCTAATCATTGACGTCGTAATATTGTTGGATTACACAGGTCAAAACGTGTAGAGAAAAGAATACCCTCAAAAGTTATTGAATCTAGAGTTTATGATCATGATGGGAATGTTACAGGGACATCTGAGTCAATCTCCTGGGATGCAGAGGATAAAGCATGCAGTAGTGACAACCAAATTTCCTCACTGAGAAATGATGATAAACTTCAAAGAAGGTAACTAATAAATTCTGCTGCAATATTTAGGACTTATAGGCTCTCTTGACTCAGCAATCTCTGTCAAATTTTAATTCTTTATGATTATAGTGATTTTGGTTTATCATTGCCTCCATTTTCCATCTCTTAAGCAAAGTAGACGATTGTTCTGTTAAAGCTGTGATATAGAAATTTAAGATATTTGTATATTGGTCAAGATTGCTTATTTGGATTATTAAGATTTCTGCATCAATAAATGAACTTCCTAACTCACTTTAAGTTGAAAACTCACATTAATATCATCTTCACCAATCAGATGAAAACTCACATTTTAGAGTTTAATGCAATTATGTATAACTAGTTTAATATCATCTTCACTAACCTGTTATTTCACATTGTGGTGCTATCATTATTTTTTGTCATTGGCGTACTGTCTTCTTTAGAGCTGCTTTTTGTTCTCCTTCATCATTGCCATCATCATCATCATCACAGTGCATTATACCTGAAGACAAGGAATTTTTTGCACCCTTTCATTCTTTTGTTAGTTATTGTAGGTTCTTATCATCTCTGTAGTTGTAACAAAATCAACTTCCAAGCCTAATCTCTTAAAGTTGGGTAAAACAAAATAACCATGAGCAATTCCTGGAAATCTTATTCTGAAGTTAGTGTTAATGTGTACACCCAAACCTTCAGTTTCTGAACGTATAACTTTAGGAAATTTGAACACTTTGGATAAGAAAATCCGTTGGCATATTTGTCCTTAACTTTGGGGACTGTTTTGTTATTTTGGAACATCAACTAGCAATGCAAGAGTTCCTAGTGCAGTTTTGCTTCTTCTCTTGTGATGTTTACTGAACTGATGAATGATACTATTGAACAAGGCTTCTGGCATTGTACTTAAAATGTCACCTACACCTTAGATTTTTTGTAATATTTTTCCATTGTACAATGATCCTCAATGTAATCCATAATCTATGCAACTTTTTATATTAAAGTTTTTGTCCCTGTTTCACTGTGATCACATAACTGAGTGTACATGAATGACAACTGTAATAAGGAACAATGTCATTTAGGGTAAAATTAATTCTCTGGTTTTTTATTCCAGTGAAATGGTTTATTTGGCTTTATTCTATTCTATACGTCCTGCTGTATGTGCAAATATGTTCATGAAATAATATATGTCAGGGTGCTTGAAAAGGACATTGTTAAAGGTAAGTCCAGAAATTTGATGGATACTTTGGACAGAGTGCCTAATGTGGGAGAAAAGCCCAAGACAGGAGACAAACTGCCCAAACGTAACAGTCATTCTAGTGATGGAGACAAATACATGTCATATATCAAGGTTGGGCTCTCCACTTATTTTTTTTCTCTTTTCAAGCAATACTTAATTGGCAGAGAAACAACATGGTAGCCGGGTCAGTTATCTCTTCAGTATCAATTATTAGAGGGACAGCAATAGTTGCTCAGTTATGTGAAATCAATTATTGACATTGAAACTTATAAATATTTAGACAGTGGCTTATTTTTTCCGGTGACTTCTTTGTTTCCTATTACATTGTTGGGGTTAGGTATTTTAGGGTAACTTCAGTTATATAGATTTAATAACAACAAAAGAGGGGTATTTCTGAAGATATTTTTTTTGTTAGGGCATTTGCTAATTCTTTTCTTTATGCATTGTTTCAGATTAGTAGGCAGCAGCATGAACTTGTTAAGAATATGAAGCAGTCTGGTAAAAGCATTCAATCTAGGTCCCTTAACCGTGTTTTGGGTAACCTTGAAAAAATTAATGTACAACCATACAATATATTTGTCAAAGAGGAAAAGAAGAAGTTGCAGGAGCATTGGTTAGTGAGATGTTCACGTGGCTACATACTTATGCAAATAGGTTAAGATTGAACAGATTACATTTTAAAACTTTTCTCGTGATTTCTCAATAGAATATATTTTATTTGCATAGGTTGCTACTAGTAAACAAAGACCTCCCTGAAGCATATGTGAATTGGAAAGAGAGACAGAGACAGAGACATGCTGTGATAAACTCTTTGGTGGCAGAGATGAAGGATAGATCAAATTCATTCATAGAGGTTTGTTGTAGAGTTTTCTTATTAGAGTCTTCTATAATTTTTTATAATTTGATTGCATATCTTGTATCAGTTTCTCAGTTTCCTTAGTCCCATATCATGGGCATTTTTCATAATAGCTTACTTAAAAATTTTCCCTCAGGAAGAGGATGATGTAAACTCAGGTAGTGAACTTAAGGATCAGGATGATATGAATTCAGGGAGTGAACTCCATGATCATGTCACGGGCAACATTAATTCAGGGAGTGAACTTCATGATCAGGATGAGGACATGAACTCTGGGAGTGAACTTCAGGATCAGGACAATGACAACATGAACTCAGGGAGTGAACTTCAGGATCAGGATGAGGATAGCATAAGCTCTGGAGGCAAGCCGAAGGATCAGAATGATGATAAAGTCAATGCAGGAGGTGAGGTACAGGATCAGAATGAGGATAATGTGAGCTCAGGGAGTGAACATGAAGATCAGGGGGAGGATAACGTAAACTCAGGTGATGAGCTTCAGGTGAAGGATGGAGATCAGTCTGACTTGAAGGATGATGAAGATTTTATTTCTAGGTCCCCCGAGCATCAGTCCCTGCACAATTCTTATGTTGGTGGTGATGACGAGTTCAACCCCATGACTGTGGATACAGAAAAGAATCTTCTTTTATCAAAATCAAATAATACTTGTCCGAATAAAGATGGGTATTCAAGGAATATGAACTCTCGGGATGTTTCTGTTGATGAAGGAATGCCTTTCACTTCCAGTGGTGATGTCTGGCAGGGAGTTGAAATGCCACACTCATACTATGATTCTGCAGTGACTCATGAGTACACTGCCAGTGGGTTATCATTGGCTAATCCTCAAGCCAGTGAAGAGCAGCCAACCCGTATAATTGATCTTGAAGCTGATTTGCGTCAAGAGACAGGGAAAGAGTTGTTAGGTAGGCAATTAGATGATGGTACCTTCAGCTCTTACCAAATCCAGGATCGAAGTGTCTTACTTCCATCTCTCTTTAAAGGCGAAGGGCTGTTACCGTATCATCGTCAACAGAAAGGAGCTGATTTAGAGTTCCAGACTTCTAACAATGTTATGATGGGTGATGGTCAATTTTCCAGTCATTTCAAGGAGCCCTTACAAACGTCACTGACATTGGACCAGGGCCGCAGGAGAGCTACTGAGGTTTTCATGCCAGAAAACATGTCACATAATATTTATTCAGATGGAGGAAGGTACTCAATCCCCAGGCAAGATCCAATCATCCCCAGACAAGAACAATTAGTACCCAGGCAAGATCCAATAATCCCCAGACAAGAACAATTAATACCCAGGCAAGATCCATTGGTTGCAGTAAATTTGACGGATTGGACTTCTAATAATGCTCGCATAGCTGGGCCTTCCCAATCTCACTTAAATACTGGAGATTTTATTGGTAATCATTGGTTTCCTGCCGATCAACAAATTCGTGGTGGCTGGAACGGATCTGACAGTGGTAGTCTTTCAACTCAAAGTCTTGGCACTGGAGCTAGCTCTGATCAGAGTTTATTTAGTATTCTGTCAGAGTGTAATCAATTACGTTCAGGTAGCTCTTATGATTCAGTTAGAAATACTGACCAGTTTGTTGCACACAGAACTTATGGATTAGTAGATGCAGGTACGCCAAGGGTGAACACAATTGGACCACCGGCGGCTTCTCATCCATTAGATTACTTCACCGGACGTGAAGCAGCTAGTGGTCTGGTGCCTGATGATATGACATGGATGAGCTTGCCACATCAGAATTCATCATTACATGATCAAATGGGAAAGCCATACCTAAGATCATGGAACCGGTAGTGAATGTTTTACCAAATGTTAGCTATGTAAGCTTGACAGTGAGAAGAAGTGCACAGTTGTCCATGTGATAGAATTTTGACTTAAGCAAGATCCAGAGAAGGTGGGTACACATACCCATACCCTGTGAGATGAGATAGGTTTCTGTACATACCTATACTGAGGCCAACTCTACACCATGTACATATCTAGATATTAGATGCGCAGGAAAGAAACCAAGGTTATTAGGCAAGTTACATATTTTATTCTTATTTTTTATTTATTTTTTTCTTTGCTTCTAGAGAGACATTCTTTAATAATTTTGGAAGTAAGAAATGCTGGAGGCTGCTCCCTCTTTTTTGAGTCACCTACTTTCACTTCTTTTCCATATATACTTCTGCTCTCCTGTATGACTATCGTTTTAAAATTAATAATTTTTTTATTGAAATATTTTTAATTATTTATAAATAATAATTGTTAAGTTGATTCTTTTTTCCTACTTCGAGAATTCAAGATTTTTATTCTAAAAAATGAAGCTCCACTGTTATTTTTTCTTCCTCAATGAGTACTTTTGAAAACAATACAATTATCAATGAATTTAATCCTAATATGCAATTTGAAATATTACATTTGATTAAGAAATTGATAAAATTTATGAGTATAATTGTATTAGGAGGCAGAGGAAGGGACACCTCATCCAATACATCGGCATGGGTCGACATGTAATCAGATGTACATACTAGCAATATTACCGTAGTAATAATCTATATTAGATTAAAAAAAATTAAGGATAATTAATGGTACGGGAAAACCCTAAAAATAAGATAGGAATATAAATCCTAGGTCCATAAACATCAAACACCTCAGAAAATGACGTATAAGAGTAAAAAGAGTGTAGAAAGATACATGTGACTTGGGGGATATTTTGGTACTGTAAGAATAATAATATTTAGAAAACTAACGGTGGTTCAAAGAATAATAGTATCATTTTTAAATTGGGTAGGTCTGTTTCATGTCTAAAAATGTTATTTATGTGAACATATTTTGTCGATATTTATTACTTCATAAAAAAATTAATTTTATTTAATAAGTAATATTTCATATTGTTTTCACTTTTTAATTTTATTAATTAATAAAGTAAAATTTTCTGAATTAGTAAGGGGGAGCTGGAGATACTTATACTACATCCCCACTAAATGCGAACATTTTGCTAGGAAATAAACTTCAGAAATATATTTTCAAAACTTGCATTAAATACGTATTATCGGAAATTTTTTATGATACAAGATCCTTTAAATTATGATTAATTTTAGAAAAGAAAAGTGTAATTCTGTGATTGAAAAGAAAAATATATTAGTCTTAAAAAAATCATTAATGCTCTTAAGAAATATTAAAGTTTGTAGAAAGGGTTTTACTCTAATTTCAAATGAGATTTATCTACATTTTCTTCTTTTTTCTGGGGTTTTATATTGTACTTCTAAGGGTTTCATCTTGTATTTCTAATCTCCATAATTGTTTTCGTGATTAATAAGGTTGGTGAGAGTAAATAATTTTTATTGAATTAAGTGGTTAACCAAATTAACTGAGCGTCGAAGTTTATAAACTTTATTGTTTACCACTCCTTTTATTTCTTATTTTTGTTATCTTCTTATACCTCATTTCATTTTCTTCTTTCTCATTGTCCTTGAAAGAGATTGTTAGTTGAAAAGTGTTATAGACATGTGATGGAGGTGTTCATTGAAATTTAAATCGAAATCTATTATTGAATGATGGATCGGGAGAAGAGGTTCTAAGTAATATTTGAGGATGATTGATTGGATCAATTTTTTCTTTTCCTTTTCTTCCACTTTGGTGTTTATAGATATGGAATTAGCTAAGAAGAGAGACTTTTACACTGTAGATTTTGGAATTAACTTTTACACAACATATATTGGAATTAACATTTACAAATCAAACTTATTTTTAAACTTTTAACCTGTGAAAATAGGGTGTATGATGAAATGCCTTTTTTCTTCCTGCATCAACAACCTTTCCACTCCAGATTCCTTTTTTTTTCATTTAAATTTTGAATTTTTTTCTTGAGTTTTTGTTTTTAAAATATCCAACATATAAAATATTATTTTTAAAATAGATATTCAACGAGTATCACGAATTAAAAAAAAAATCCAAAAAATTATATGGGTATCAATGGAGTAAATAGAGCAGGTGTAATCGATTTCTTTTTAATGTGGTAAGATTGTGAGTAGATATTATTCTTGTATAATTCAATCTGTTATTATTTCTAGTTTTTTCAACATTAATAGAAACACTCTTAACTCAATATCTTATTTTTAATGTTTCCTTCTTTATTATTTAACCCTTCAACTTCTATATATAACCAACATAATGATTATCAATCAAGTTATCTATTATTTTTATTACTATTGAACTTAGGGACTCGTATTGAACCTAACACTACACAAACCTCCTTAACATTAACATATAAAATTAAAAGTTCTTTAAACTAATTCTAATTATTCATCATATATATATATATATATATATATATATATATATATATATATATATATATATATATATATATATATATATATATATATATGTATGATAAAGATGAAAATGAAACAAATATGTATATACTCGTCTTTATCTTTATTTCTAATATAAGTATGAGTATGACGATATGATAGAGACAAAAATGAAATAAATATATACATACTCATCAATATATCTTTATCTTTAATTTTAAAAATTAAATATTATTCATAGTTACATCGATATATAATCAATATAAAATTTCTTCGTCAAAATGAAACAAATTTAGATAATATCTTGATAAATAATTCATTTGTCATCTCCTACATACATCAAAAAATTCATCATAATTTTTCTTTATAAAAAACATATTAATATCTACATAAATGATTTTTTTTATATAACAAATGAATATGTTATTGTTTAGTGTCAGGCCTCATTAAAACGCACCCAAAACCCCTCCTGTCAGAGTCATTTAAAACACACCCAAAACCCTCTGCGCGGACGCCAGGTGTCAAGCAACTAGGATTCTGAAATCAGATAGTGGAAGGCAGGTGTCGGCAGTAGAGCGGACGCTCGTTTGGACGTGGAAAGAAAATTGATTGTTTCTGAAACTTCCGTCCCACTCTCCTCTGCATGCACCCTCCTTCCCAAACTCTGAACTTTTCATTTTCTCCCCCTTCTCACTAGAAACTCTATCCTCTCTTTAAGAAAACTCACCCTTTCTCTTCTCCGATCATCATTCAGAGACCGTAGAAGCGTTCCCGGCGTCATAAGCTTCATTCTGAACCGAACAGTTCCGAGTTCTGAAACTGGTAAGTCTTTTGTCCTTAGTCGTTCATTCTGTAGTACATGCAAACCAAGCCTCGGTTGCATGCTGATATCTTGTCTGATCCACTTTTGGTTTTTTTCTGTTAATTAGTTTAAGAGTTGTGGAACGTAAGGGTAGGAGAGATTTTAGTCAGACAAACCATACTTCTGCCTCTAGGACGATCGTTCACACTAGAGGTAAGGGAAGCTTATCTAATTTAATTGTATGACTTTTGCACGTTCGTTGATATTGAATGCATGTTGCTGAGCGATGAATGATTGAAGTATGATTGTGGATATGTTTGATTATATGTAGTATGATTAATTGGTATGATATGGATTTATAAAGTTATGGAATTTTATATTAAGAAATGAGTTGAAAATAAGTGAGTTCTGAAATGATTTCCCTAAGAAAATGTACGTACGTTACTAAACGGTCCTGGACCGTTCGGTTTTCTACTGAACCTGGGTAGTAGTGGATTCTTTCATTTGGGAAGAATCCTATTTGAGGACGAGCGTCTGTATTTCGAATCACTATGCTTGAGCGGTTGGCCAAGTATAGTTGTGTCTTGATATCCTGTTATGAATTTTAGTATATATGTATATATATGAAATTTTATATTGTAGTAATTCATAAACACTATCCCCGTAGTATCTAAGTATAATTATCAAGCCTCTTCCCTTCCATTTTAGTAACATCTGGTCTTATACCAGGTGTTCGTCTCAAGCAAGTGGTTGATATTATATCAAGCACTCGTTCTACCCCTTTAAGTTAAATTTCTCAAGACGAGCGTTCGTTCAAAGCCCTCTAGGGTTCGCTCGCTATAGTGTTTAGTCTTTGACTAGCATTTAGATTTCTTGATACTAAACTCGATTTAACTAATTCCTCACAAGTGTTCGGTTTCTTCATGGGAATCAGTCTAAGTATTAATTTAGAATGCCTTAAAATCTCCTTATTTATTAGTCTTATTCTGGAATTTGTCGTTCTTGGTACGGTCTTTTTGATGGTCAGTTGAAGTTCTCAAGAGTCAGTTCATCTAATTGGCTCAGGGTTGTAAATGACATTCGTTCTAATCGTTTTTAGAACATATGATGTCGCTCGTTAATTCTCACCCGATATCAAACCCTTGTTTTTAATCTATCCCGAAATTTGAGATTTCTCAGTTTTACTATACGTACTCAGTCTCGTGATGAATACCGGTTGAATGTTCGTTCTTTTGAACTTTCATGAATCTTTGCACGAGGTGGTTAAACGAGATGTTTACTAATGAAAGATGAATGAAAAGTGATATAAATGTGTTGTGGATTATGAACGAGCGTTCCAGGGAGGAACGACTCATGTATGAATATTTGAATTGGTAATGTATGACTGTGGGCATGCTAAGCTAGATGTTCATCCTGATGTTCCGTGAGTACTCGTCTTCACGTAGAGGAGGGTAGGTCATGTGTGGGAACGGCAGGAGGTCCCGTCCTTAGGGGTACTTTGGATGAATAGGACTAACCTCGGGTGGCAGCTGATGAGAGTATTCCAGTTACTACATCACCCGGGTGCACGAACGCCTGTAGCTACACAAATTTCATACAGTCCGGACAGTCAGTCTAGTAATAGGCTTTGTATGATTCGTATGTTGAAGTTCTCTTGTGTGATTGGATTGTTTGAAATATATGTTTATTCGTGAAATTAAATTACATAAGCTTACCCTGTATTTCTGCTGTGTCTTGTTTTGTACGTCCGTCTTGTCGTTGCAATGATCATCCGTGTGGATGTGAGCAGAAGCGGACGCGCTGTTGGAAGATGCGCTGGAAGAAGAAAATTTGGAGGAAGAGAACCTCGTCGATGTTGAAGTTAAGGCCGAACCGTAGGACGTTCGGTTAGTAGTATAGTTTAGTTAGTGTAAGGTGGTCGTTCGATCACCTTCTTTTTTGTTAGAAATGACCGTTCGGTAATTTCTTTTTGTAAACCGTTCTGTCAGGTTTGTACCCCTGTTTAGTTAAATTTGAAACTCTTTTTGTATATGCCGTTCGGCCATAACCGCACGCTTTCTTTAGTGTAAGATTGAACTGATATTTTATTTAATATAATTATTCTATTATATAGTTTATTGCTGTATTTTTGGGATGTTACATGCAACCACGTGTTATTTTACAAAATGAATATTTTTAATAAAAAATAATATATTAACATTTTTTGACAAGGGTCATTTTTTTTTATTGAGTTTAGAGTGTGTCAATATAATAATGAATATGTGAAAAGATAACAAGTGTAATGTGTCAAAATATTGTAAAAAAAAGTGTCAAAAGATCTTTCTCCATTTTAAATAAAAAAGTGATAAAATTTTGTATATATTATTAATAAATTCTTCAATTTAGAAAGAAAAATCCAAAGAAAAAGAATCACATATACTTTTTCTTTTCCCTAGATAATAATGTCCCTATAGTTTATTGCACTAAATTAGAAAAAAAAATAGAAAAAGAAAAGTTAGAAGGAATAAATCTATTTTGAGAATATAGAAGAATGTTTGAACAAATCAATTTGACAATGAGACACACGACACACACGTACACAGCGTATCTTCACTTTACAAACTATGAACAATAATAACCGCTTGGCCATGAACATTTGTGTTTTGTAGACAACGTTGTTGGTGGTGGTAGTTTCATCTCAAACATGAACTTGCTTTTCTATTTTCAATTTATATTTTATTATGACAGAGACATTTTTGTTTTTTTGGTTTATGTGTGGTTGTTGCAGCAGTGTGAAGCATCTTATGCCTAGTTTGCCAAGCATGAATCTTATTCCATAATGTGTTGCGAAGAAACGCTTTGTTTCTTCTTTCTGTGCTTTTGGATATAAATTAGAGTTTCTTTGATTTTTTGGTTTGGTGCAAAAGAAAAATGGCACGTTCAGGTTGGGAAGGAATGCTTCATGATCATCACAAGAAGGAAGTTATTCGGATTGAACGTGAATCTGTTATTCCCGTTTTGAAGCCTCACCTTATCATCACATTGACCAACCTTATCAGTATGTTTCTTCTTCTCTCCTTCCTTTCAATCCCAAACATGTTATTTTCTTAATCCACCTATTTTTACACAAGCTGTCAAATCAGATTGTGACAACAATATCAGATTGTAATTTTAAATGCAGATAGTTGTTGCAGTTTTTTTCTATGTATAGAAATTAAGAGAAAAAGCAGTGGATGAGGCTGCTGCTGCAATATGGTTGCAAAGACCACCAATATCACAAAATAGTGAAGCAGTGATTGTAGTTGAAACTATGATTGTAGCAGCAATTAAAAAAGTTGTTAGCAATTGAAAACCATGCTCTCTGTACTGTAAATTATTGAGTTTAATTTTCAATCTTTGATACAATGATAGTGTAAATCCTTTAAAACTGCAATCGTTTGAAAATATTCAAATATATGACTTAGAGTTTAATTTGTAAGAACTATAAGTTAAAAGGATTTTAATGTGTAAACCAACTAGAAATCATAATAAATATAACTTTAAAGTAATTGTTATTAAAAATACCAAACTTGCTAACCAATGCACCATTCACTCCATGAGTTGTAAAGTAATTTACTAAAAAAGTCAAAAACTATATGAAACATGAGAATCATGATTGGATAACAATATAAATGTTGACTCTGTAAGTGCAATCAATTTAAATTCTTACTAATTAGTTGGTGCAGCTGTGGTGATAAAAGTTTGCAGTTTTTATTCAGATGAAATAATATATGAACAACACCACAACTCTCCTTCAAAAGCTTGATATTCTCTTTGTAGACTTTTGAGTGATTTGGGTATTATGTGCAGAACATAGTGCTGACCGAGTTGAATTTTTGAAGCTCTGCAAGAGAATAGAGTACACAATCAGAGCTTGGTACCTTCTACAGTTTGAGGACATGATGGTATTCTTTTCTTTACCATTTCTTGTGATACAACTAGTCTAGTGATATGGTTGGAAGCCTGATTCTTTTCTCTTACTTTTCTGTGCTTAAAAGCAAATCTATTCTCTCTTTGATCCTGTATCCGGGGCTCAGAAGTTGGAACAGCAGAAGATACCTCGTGAAGAAGTTGATGTTCTTGAACAGAATTTCTTGGCTTACCTTTTCGAGGTATACTTTGGATATTTCATGAATTTCCATTTTCTGCATGTTTCTCTGTGTTAAAAGTGTCACATCAAAATCAATTTATAATATATAAGTGGGTGTAAATCTCACCAAATTAAACTTAAAATTCACTTTTTAATATGATATCAAAACTATGGTTAGAACCTATCCTAACGATATTTGTTGTTCGTTGGAAATGTTGTTCTACTCGTTATTGGACCATCTAAGAAATATAGACATGAAAATGTGGTAAATATTAAAGTATCCAAAAAAATTTTACATCCATTTAACATTATCCTTCGTTATCATTCGCTTTCTCATTTTTTTACAATTACAATTGCTCTATTTCTTTACTAATACAAAAGTTTACTTTTGTTATAACCCTTCAGTCAATGGGTTGTGAAATGGTAATTATTGCTGTCAAACAATATTTTTCCAATTTAAAAAGAAGACTTGACAAGCGTATAATATTATATAGTATATGAATAAAAGTCTTAAATTACTAGAAAGAACTCATATTTTAAAGACAAGCATTAGTATAAGGTGAGTGAAAGATTTATTCATGTTGCTTAGCCTAAATGTATTATATGGTGAATAAGATAAAGCATAACAAAATACTCAAGGACTGATTGAAAAATTCTGTGACTTCACGCAGGTCATGAAAAAAAGCAACTTCAAGATTGCTACTCAAGAAGAGATTGATATTGCTCTTTCTGGACAGTATCTTCTAAATCTTCCCATTACAGTTAATGAATCCAAGGTTTGCAACAATGTTTCTACCTTTTTACTCAATATCCAGGCATAATATATGTGCCTTAAATGGGCCAGATGACTTTGAATGCTTGATTGTGCTGTTAACAGTTGCTGATCTATGTTTTGCTGATGTAGCTTGACAAGGTTCTTTTGAAAAAATATTTTCAAACACATCCACAAGATAACCTTCCAGATTTCCATGATAAGGTATGTCTTTAAATTTTAGTACAAGGGGCACTTATCCACCAAAGGTAAGGTACTTTTGGTGCTGTTAAGAAGAATTGCGCCTATTTACTTTGTGAATCAGAACTACTTATTTGATAGGATGAACATAGAAACATCAATCAGAATTATTTGTTTACTCGATTTTAATATTTTTGAGAGGGGAAAGCTGACATATACTGTTGCTGTGAAGTATATTATTTTTCGACGTGGCATTGGAATTGAGCAAACGACTGATTTCTTTATCATGGAGAAAGTGGACATGCTCATAGCACGGTTTTGGTCATATGTATTAAGAATAACCGGGTAAAGAACAATCACACTGGCAGTTCAATTTTATTAACTTATGTTCATGAAGAATTCATTAGGAAAATCATGGTTTCGGTAGATGCAGCATGGCATGTTTTTTAGGTTATTTCTGCAGAAAACTTTAGCACATGATTCTTGCAGGTTGGAGAAGTTTTTTTACGGAAGGTCAAAAGGGAGTGGGACAAAGGATCCCAAGAAGGAGGATGAATTGGAGTCAGAAGATTATCAGGATGATGTATATGAACGGATACGTCTTGAAAAAATGCCATTGAGGTCTTGCTGAATCTCTTTGTGTGGTGTTGTTGTTATCTTCTTTTCTTTCTGGAGTAGGACTTTTCATACTTCATTCACAACATTCATCCTTGAAGTATGCTTATGGCTGCCTCTTCTTGAAATAAGCATTCACCACTCACTTTGATGTATTCTGCTAATTTAGATTTGTGTAGAGTAAAACCTGAATGTTAGCAGTTTCCACTTTATCAAAGATTTAAATTCTCACCTTCTGATCAATATTAATAATGGTTATTTATTCTAGAATCATCACAGTTACCAGTAGTATGGCATTGGAAAATTCTAAACGTTAACAGTAGTCCTCCAGTATAAAGTTTGAATACAGATTTTTGCAAAGGATTTAGAAAATTATTCTTATTTGTTAAATCTCAATTTTCTATCTAGAAATCCAACTACTCGTTTGTCTGAGAAATGCATGTTGCTTTGTCTCACAACTGCTGAGCTCATGCATGTAAAACTGTTTAAATCTTGAATGTTTGATTATCTTGTCACTCATGAAATTGTTTGCTAATTTTCAGAATCGGTAGTTTGCTGAACAAGAACACAATCCAAGAACCAACATTTGATAGGATAATTGTTGTCTACAGGTAATGCTCAATTGTATCTCTGATCTCTACTATGCTAATTTGTAAAATGAAATTATTTGATTGTATTATATAGACTGAAAATTATAGAACTGTTAAAAGAAATAATAAAAAGTTTGATGAAAATTATCCCTCTTTGTATAAAATTATCAGTCTTTCCTTGCATTTCTGATCTATATGCATGCTATTTTGAGAGAACAAAATCCTTTCATTTAAGACAATGATAGCTATAAACATGTTTTTTTATCATCATCTTAAGAAATACCTAAAAGACTATTCTGAAAAATATCATATAAGTGTATTGTGTGAAAAACAAGGATACAAGTAATGCTTGGATAGAATCAAACAAGATGTAAAAAATCCATGAGTAGTTGTATTCTACTGAATTCTAAGTTGGAAAATGATTCATCAGGCCAGCTAGCACCAAATCAAAACAAGAAAGAGGAATTTATGTGAAGCATTTCAAAAACATTCCAATGGCTGATATGGAAATAGTTCTTGTGAGTTACCTCATTTGTGAATCATCTCATCAACATCCAATGGTTGTGTTATTACCAATTACCTATTCCCCCAAGGTGCATAAGTGATGACTTGGTCACAACTTTTTACTTGACAGCCAGAAAAGAAAAATCCAGGATTGACTCCAATGGATTGGGTCAAGTTTCTTGGATCTGCTATAGTTGGGCTGGTTAGTTTTTCAATCACAGGTTTGAGTTTTTGTGATACAGTGCTTTTGATCTTTGCCATCTTGCACTTATGCAGTTGATATGTTTTTCTTCATAGGCTGCTGTAGGTAGTTCTCTTGATGTGGATAAAGCTGATTTGAGGGTCATTGGTGCTATTCTTTCCACAGTAATTGGATATTTTGTAAAGACATATTTCACGTAAGCATGTTACCTGCTTCCTTCCCTTGGAAATATATGCTTTGCATTTATCAGTTTGAGATTTTCACCTGCATTGCATTTAGTTCAACTACTGCATACCATTCAAGTTTTCTTAAGGCTAGATCAGATATTGGGTGCTCTTTATCTATCTTCGAATCAAGTATTAACTTTTTTTTCTCAAATAGGAGATTATTTTTTAATAATCAATTATTTATTCCAAAAGTCCCCCACTCTATATTTAGATTCAAAAGACACTTCATGGTATGGTTTGACATCACTTAACTTTGAACCATAACATTTATATATAGAATTTAATTGAAAATTTGAATGATTTTTTAAAAACTAAAATTATAATTAATATTGGAATTCATATACTAAAATAAAGTTGTTACTTAAACACAAATATTAATTTTAATATAAATCTTCCTACAACCGAACTAAACTGATAAACAGTGTAGACTCCCAAGACTTTTTCTTTTTTTAAATTTTAATACTTCAAAAATTTAAGCAAAAGTAAATACACCTTCGAGAATCAAAGTTATAGTTTAGTTTTTTTTTTTTTAAAAAAAAAGAAAATGCTTACATTTAACATGAAATCTTCGCCAAATCATCTAGTTTCGGAACGAGAAGATTCTTAATCAAATCAGTTGTCAACTTTGATAAAATAACACATTTAACTCCAGAAGTTAAAGTTTATGACTGAAACTTATGTTATATTATCCAATTGATTATATATATATATATATATATATATATATATATATATATATACATATATGTACATATATATATATATATATACATATATATATATGTATATACATATGTATACATATATATATATATGTATATACATATGTATATATATATATGTATATACATATGTATATACATATATCTATATACATATGTATATACATATGTATATATATATATGTATATACATATGTATATAGATATATGTATATACATATGTATATACATATGTATATAGATATATGTATATACATATGTATATATATATATATGTATATACATATGTATATATATATATATGTATATACATATGTATGTATATATATATATGTATATACATATGTATATATGTACATATGTACATATATATGTATATACATATGTATATATGTATATATATATGTATATATATATGTATATACATATCTATATATATATATGTATATACATATCTATATATATATATATGTAGATATGTATATACATATATATGTAGATATGTATATACATATCTATATAGATATGTATATATATATATATATATATATGTATATACATATACATGCAAAATTCCAAAAAGTATGGATTAACAAGTTCTTGGTAAATGAGTCTATGTCTCCTTTGTGGCTTCTAAATGCTAAGTTCTCATAGGTTCCAACAAAACTTGGTCCAATACCAAAATTTGATTACACAGTCAATGTATGACAAACAACTGGACAGTGGAAAGGGTACACTTCTCCATTTATGCGATGATGTCATTCAACAGGAAGTAAGTGCTAGCTTGATGTGCTTTTTTTAACTACATTTTCTTTTACCTTTTTAAATTATTTCCAATAAACTAGTATACATGATTTTTGTTAACTTGTTTTTGCCATTACACGAAAACAATTATAGGGCTTCAGATGGAAAAACTGTAACTGAAAAATATTTGTCTCCACAATAACCATGTCTGTCTAAAATTGGTCAAAGTTCATATGACCTTGCTAAAGGCATTAAGCGCCAGCTTAAGCATGAAATATCAATTTCTAGTAGATCATGAAGTATTACACTCATCCTTAGGCATCCCCATTACAAATAAGATTAAATGATATTGACTCCAAAGACTAAAATTAGAAAAATGCTTTTTATTCAAGTTACTTATAAACCTAAGTATTTACCAGATTATAGATTATAATTAAACTCACTTTATAAATCAATTTTGCAAGATTGAGTTTCCCATAAGATAGGTTATGTGGCAGAAGTGTTATATGACTAGGGGATTTGTCAGAAAAAACAATTAGATTTTGAGAGGGAATTTGGAATATGTGATAGGGACTCATACTTCAGGAGGAAATTGTGAGAATTTGAAGTATGAAATTAGGTTACATTCTACTCAAACTTAATACGTATATTTTTTAATCTGTTTTAATTGCTACGATTTTACATGACAGAGGCTTCAAGGAACTAAAACGTATATGTATACGCAGCTCTACCTGTTTTAAGTTTTAGGCCAGCTTGTGATTTTGCTGCATGTAGCTATGCACAGGGCTAACATCTAAAAGTCACGCTGATCTTATGATCTTATGTGCAGGTTAAAGAGGTAATAATATCATTTTTTATTCTGATGGAGCAGGGGAAAGCTAATAGACAAGTATGAACATCACTATCAATTAAGCAATCTTGTTTTCTTTACAATTTTTCAATTTTAACTTAGGAAACAAGAGTTTTGTAGATATACTCATTCATATAAGCTATATATGGTAATGTGAATCAGGACCTCGATAAATTGTGTGAGGAACTAATCAAAGACGAGTTTGGGGAGAGCTGCAATTTTGATGTGGATGACGCAGTTCAGAAATTAGAGAAGTTGGGAATCGTCACCAAGGTAGATTCCCTTCCAAAGTGATTATGTTTTTGGTTTGATTAAGTATATAATGCTTCAATACTTCCATGATTAGTTTAATACTTTATGTTATCACTATGTTCGGTACTGGTGATTTTGAAGCCCTGTCTTTTAGCCAACTGCATAAGTCGTTTTATTTAATCTATACACAAGTTGTGTCCATTTTATACATCATAGTAAGTTATATATACCACTTATTTACTTTTTTTCCATCCTATTTCTAGTTAACCAATCAAGGAATAAAAGTTGTGTTTAGCATGATTGAGGATTAACTGATAGTATAATTTTGTTTATTAGACGCTTCAAATGTATATGTAAGAGTACATTAAATGGTAATAAGAACTTTTAGATATCTTGTTTGTGACTTTATGGCTATTTTGTATGTATCTTAAGTAAATATGTTCATAAAAGTGGGAGATGACTTCCATTGTTGTTACCTAAGATGCTTGATCAGAAGATTAAGAATTTTACTTAACTGAAAGCTTTCCTTTGAATTCAGGATGTCATTAACCGATACCAATGCGTTGGGCTGAAACGGGCTAACGAGATCATAGGCACCACCACTGAAGAGCTTGTCCTCAAGGCAAGGCAGGGAAACACCTCTCCTTGATGGTGGTTTGGAATATTTGTCAATAATCATGTTAAGTCCCATAATTTCACTGTAAAACTTCCTCATCCTTTTAAATCATTGCAATGTTCCTGAAACAACTAGTAAACAAATAAAGTCTTGGTCAGTTTCATTAGTATAGTTTTTTGAAATAGTAGGGAAATTGGATCTATTACCTTAAACCTCATAAAGGTGAACCTTCGTGGCCAGTATTTGAGTTTTACATTCCTTCATCCCTTGCCCCCCAGGCTCAAATGTTTATGCTTCAGAAATCACAACCAAGATCAATAGTATAGCAAACATTCCAAGATCTCATGGTCGCGTTTCTGAATAACATCTCAAGTGCAGTTTAAAAAAGATTTGTACAAAGCTTTAAAATAAAATCTATTTATCCATTTAAATATATTAAACCCAGAATGCAGGCTTTGATGTCATTTCAATATCTACTACTATTTTTGTCATACATTTCACAGTTTGATTTACATGACTCTTATTATCATAAAAACTGTAACCCTATCATTATGAAATCTAGCATAGGAGGCACATGGTTAACTTTTAAATAAAAGTTTCGGTCAGAATCTAGCAACATTTTGTGAATTGCATCAAGACTGGTATCTACATATGTCCAAAAATGGACAGAACAAACGCAGAAATGAGAAAACAAAAGAAAAGTGCATAACATCAGGGCTATGATCACTCAAAGGACTTACAAAAGCTACGAAAATAGTATAGAATGTATAACATCAAATGTGTACAACCTGAAGCTACTATAAATAGATTTCCTTTTCTCATAAATAATCACGTTAACATATGTTCACAAAGTTCTTCAACATCAAAATATTATGAAGGCAATGCAAATTAAAACCCTAAAGCAGTATGCATTGGCTAAATAATTGCAATGCAGCTGCAGCTATGAATGAGAAACACAATTTAAAGGGTTGATCACTTGGTTAGGAGTTAGAACTAGGAGTTAGAACTAGAAGTTGAATCAGAGCATATCTCTTGATGAACCAAAAGCCTTGCCTTGTTAATGTTATAAAAGCAGAGGAAAATATGCTCCTCAAGATCCTCGACCTGGTGTAGAAACCCCTGGTGACTCTTCCAGAGCTGCTTGATTACTTCCTCCACAAGATACCTCTCATTCCCCCTCTCCAATCCAAGGCTCACTAATACTTTGTCCCCCTCCACCGCCGCGCGCAGCCGCGACACCAGGGCGTCGATCGTCCCGAGATCGTTGCTCAAAACGTAAGCACATTTGGCAGCAGCATGAAGCTGCCTCAGTCTCGCAAGTTCTCTCTTCTCAGAGGCACAAACCGGCAGAGCAAAACCGGCACCACTTCCAGCAATTGCAACCACAGCGTGCACCGCGGCGGCCACGGTGGCGACAATCACGGCAGCTGCGACCACAACGAGGCAGACGGCTGAGCCGCGGAGGACGCGGCGGGAGAGGCGTAGATTCCTGAGCGATCTGGCGGCGCGTCGGTCGAGGGTGGTTTTGAGGGCGGAGAGGTCGGTGCGGATGGCGGAGAAGGTGTGGAAGTCGGGGATGGGGTTTGGGAGGGTGTGGAAAGGGTGGAAGACGTCGAGGGCGCGAACGCAGTCGTTTTGGGAGGGGTGGGAAGGGTCAAGGGTTCGGAAGAGGTCGAGGAGCGGCGCGTGGAGGGCACGCGCGTGAAGGACGGAGTGGTGGAGGTTGAGGCAGAGGTCAGAGGCAGCTTCAGTGTGTTCAAAGAACGCGGACAAGAGGCGTGTGAGGCTCTCCGGGTTGGAGTGGGCTAGAGCTTGCTGGACGCGCTCGCGCGTGGGTTTGAGGTGGTAGGCTTGGGCCTCGACGTTTGAGCGAATCTCTGAAAAAGACGTGGTGTGTAAGGCGTGGTGGTACTCGTCGGAGATGGTGTTGTTGTTACCTTGGGAAGGGTATTGAATGGTTGAGGAAGAAGGTGATGAGTTGAAGGAGAAACATTTGAGAATTGAAGGCATTTGGTTTTACTGTTAGCAATGAAGTGTATGACAGTGCTCTTCACCAATTTAAGAGAGTGATCATGCTTCTGCTTCTGCTTCTTCTTTTTCTTCTTCTGCAAGAAAGAAGGGAGAGTTAATGTGTGCAAGTAACATAACGGCGGATGGATAATTTTTTTTGTTTGAAAATTAGTAATATTAAGTGTATACTTACCTTTTTTATGTAAGAAGTAGGAGGGTAGAAAAAAAAATATGCAAATTAAATAACGTGCGAAAGAATATATTATATAAATTCTTTTTGAAGATTTAGTTATTATTATTTTAGGAAGTAGTTGAAAGAAAATAGAAGATATAATCTTCATATTTAAAAGAAATTTTATTATTAGAAAATGATATTATTGGATATTGTTACCTATTTTTGGATATAATTATATAATTAATTAAAAGATATTATTATATATAATTAAAAGATATATTAAGATATTATTATATATAATTAGATATTATGGTTAGATAATAATAATATATATTATTGATATTATCTATAATTAATTAGAATAAAAATATTAAGATAGAAGATATTAGAAATTTATCAGAATTCATTAAGTTAAAGATAAATTTTTTTATCTTAGTTGGTTGTTATTATTTATGAGACTTTATTATAAATACAGTATCCTATGTATATATTTTACACAAGAAAAAATAACCACATACATAATTGTCACTATATTAGACACCTCCTATTTATATAGAAACTTTTGTCATTAGAAAAATAAAAAGAATGCGAAAGAGGGAGAGACACCTCCTATCTATATAGAAACTCTGATCATTAGAAAAATAAAAAGAGTGAGAAAGAGGGAGAGAAACATTATTGAAGAGAAGAAAATGATTAACGTTAGTATAAAGAGAGATTTGTTGTAATCCTTGGAATATACATAAAATCTTAGTATTGAGCAAGGCAAGGAGTGTAAGACCTAGATAAAAGAAAAATATCTTTTATTTTTATTTTACAATTTTCAATATTAAATAATTTAATTTTGGTATAGTATTGATGATAAAAGTGTTTAAGAGTTGTATAAAATTAATTACTAATTATTTTTATTTTTATTTTCAAAATCAGTTTAATTATGAATTATATAAATATATTTGCATAAAATTATCGTGTATTCGTCTCGGTGAAGTATGTTGTCTCTGGAGGGAGCTGCGTTCGAATATATTTGCACAAAAGAATTTTTTTATTGATAAATACATATTTTTTTCTAGTAATGTTATTTTAAAAAATAAAAATAAAATATATCTTTTTAAACTTTATTAATAATTAAATAATTAAAAATTCTAAAAGGATAAAATTAAGAATAAAAAAATAATACACAAACATATTTCATTTTTAAGGCAAATAAGTTTAAAAATAAAACAATTATATAAAATAAAATAATAAAATAACTTCTATGTACATGTGGCAGGAAATTAAATATAAATAACAATATTAAATGATTACAAAAATAACTTCTTAGACACTTTTCAACAAAATAAATAAATAATAAAATAAATTTCTTAATTGTACCGTATAGAGTATGCTCTATACCAACTAAGTTCAACCAGTTCAAATGATGTTGGGTCATAACTGGACTAGTGTTTAATTATTATTGGGCCAAAAGTTTAGCAGACAATTAACATAACCAAAGATATATGATTAGAGATATTGATAAAGCTGTTGATGAGTTAATGACAGGGCCAAAAGCCAGGTACATTTAAGTGAGACTCCACTACGTTCTACTTACGTCCGATCAGGAATTAAATATTAAACTGTGATAAACAGTTCATAAAATCGCTCCTAACTTGAGCATCGGAGTGCCTTTTGGAGGTACTCCCCTCATCCAGAGTCCAACCAAACGGCATCCAAAGTCAAACCGAGCGGCACATGCAACTCAAGCATTGGAAAGCAACAAAGCCACGTCAGAAAGGTTAGTCTCTCGATCCTACAAATCCCTACTGAAACATTTTGACGTCCACCGTGGGGATGCTTTTATATGTTAAGATGGATAACATGAATATTCCAAATGGTTTAGAAGTATAAATTAAATCATATAATATAAAGTGAATTTTGTTAAGATATGCCAAATATTCTATTAAAGGATATTAGGCAATCAAATATTATGTTAGTTATAATTTAGATATGATTATAATTTGTGCATATTTGTGCACCTGTCATTCCTTTAATAGATGAAGAATTATAAGATCCTTGAATGTATATATATGATACTCTACTCTTTGAAATAATACATCAGAATTATTCTTTAAACCTTTTATTATGGTATCAAAGCCATGGTTAGAGCCTATCCTAGCGAGTTTTATGTGGACATTCTATTCTTCTATTCCACCCGTTATCGGGCCGTTATCGGACCACCCAATTTCTACCATCACGAACGAGATGTCTATACCTCGGTGTGAAGGGGGTATGTTGGAAGTCCCACATCGACTAGAGATAAGGCTAATTTATAATATATAAGTAAGGTGCAAACCTCATCTTACAAGCTGGTTTTGTAGGGATGAGTTAGGCTTAAACCCACTTTCTAATATGGTATCAGAGCCAACACTGATATCCTCTACGATATAGGAATCAGTGCTTTTTTCATTGAATATTTTTGATGGCTTCTTTCGATGACAATCAATCGGAGAAACATGATTCTGGAACTTCCGCTGATTCCAAGAGTTATATTTCTACTGCTGCCGGATTTGTGACCAAGTCAGGTATATCTAACTCTGCCCTTAATCTTTCTGTTGTTACTAAGGGTAGTAATTGGATAATTGATTCGGGTGCTACTGATCATATGACTTGTGATCCTCATATATTTACTAATTTTTCCTCTAATTGTTCTAAAACTGTTATTATTAATGTCAATGGGGTCTCATCTCCTTTTGAAGGTATAGATACTATATCCCTCTCACCCTCCTTATCGATTCCTGATGTTTTATTTGTTCCTACATTAAACTGTAATCTTATCTCCGTCAGCAAGTTAACCAAATCACATTCTTGTGTTGCCTTGTTTTACCCAACCCATTGTCTTTTTCAGAATATCCATTCCAAGGAGAAGATTTCTAGTGGTAGAGAGAGTGAAGGACTGTATTATCTTGAAAATGTCTCACAATCAAACCATAAAAAAGGATTGACATGTCTTGCGAACGATCACATACAAGATAAAAACAAAAAAGAAATTTGGTTGTGGCATACACAGTTGGGACATCCCTCTTTTGGTTATTTAAAAAAATTATTTCCATCACTATTTCATAAATGCAATATTTCTGATTTTTTTTGTGAAACTTGTGTTTTGGAAAAAAATCATCGTGTTGTGTTTCCTTTAAGCAATAACAAAACTGATTTTCCTTTTTCATAAATTCACACAGATGTTTGGGGCCCTGCCCTGCAATCTACACATAATGGAAAAAAGTGGTTTATCAGTTTTGTTGATGATTGTACTCGGGTAACCTGGGTATATTTGCTTAAATATAAAAGTGATGTGTGTGATGTGGTTCGTTCCTTCTATCATTTGATTGTTACACAATTTAACACATCTATTACGGTCATTCGATCAGACAATGGAGGGGAATATTTTAAGACTGAATTAATAGAGTTCATGAACTCTAAAGGCATCTTGCATCAAACTACATGTCCTTATTCACCACAACAAAATGGAGTGGCTGAGAGGAAAAATAGACATATGTTAGAGGTGACAAGATCACTTTTGATAGATGATAATGTCTCATCTCATTTATGGGGTAAGGCTGTGAGCTCTGCCGTTTATTTAATTAATCGAACCCCTTCTAGTGTTCTTAACTTTAGAAGGCCTTTTGATGTGTTGTCTGATCATTGTATCCTTCCTCCCATAGTTTATTTACCACCTCATATTTTTGGATGTGTTTATATGTTCACTTACACCCACATCAACGTACAAAGCTTGAAGAACGAGCGATCAAATGTGTTTTTGTTGGGTATGGATCAACTCAAAAAGGTTATCGTGCTTACCATCCACCATCAAGGAAATTTTATATTTCTATGGATGTGACATTTAATGAGCATGAATTTTTTTATGTTGATTCTCCACTTCAGGGAGACAATGAAAGTGAAGTGCATAATCATGATGTTGGTATGTTTGATTGTGAAGATAAATTATTGTGTGAGGATCATTCTTCAAGAAGTGAACCAAACCTAAATATGGACCCTTCTTTTCTGGATAATACAGTGTCTTCTGATCATAACCAATTGGCTCAATCTTCTCCATAGGTTCAACTTGACTCTTCAGAGGTACCTTCTGATCCTATCTCTGATAATACTAATTTAGATGAAATTGATGATGGAATTGATTCTTGTCTGCGTGAGACCACCACCACACCAAACACTGAGTCTACTATTGTTCAATATATTCTTCCACCTCGTTCTAACCGTGGTCAACCTCCAGTTAAATATGAACCAGACCTTCAAGCCAAAGTTAAATATCTCATTAGTAAATATGTGTCATCTCACAGGTTATCTCAATCATATGCATCATTTGTATCTCAATTATCTTCAATTTCTATTCCTAGTAATGTACAGGAAACTTTGGCAGATCCTAGATGGACTGAAGCAATGGTTGAGGAAATGACAGCTTTAGAAAAAAACAACACTTGGGATCTTGTGTCCTTACCAAGAGGGAAGAAAACTGTGGGCTGCAAATGGGTCTTTATAATTAAGCATAAAGCTGATGGAACTATTGAGAGGTATAAAGCACGACTTGTGGCTAAAGGTTACACTCAGTCTTATGGTGTAGATTACCAAGAGACGTTTGCACCAGTAACCAAGCTCAATATTGTGAGAATACTTTTGTCGCTAGCTGCAAACCAAGATTGGCCTCTTCTACAATTTGATGTGAAAAATGCTTTCCTACACAGAGAAATTTCAAAAGAAATTTATATGGATTCTCCACCAGGCATGACTGATTCAATTGGAATGAAGGTTTGCAAATTAAAGAAGGCTCTATATGGATTAAAACAATCCCCAAGAGCATGGTTTGGAAGGTTTACCAAGTCTATGAAGGCTTTTGGCTATAGAGCAAGTAACTCTGATCACACCTTATTTTTTAAGAGAGGAAAAGGAAAAATTACAGCTTTGATTATATATGTAGATGACATGATTGTTACAGGAAATGATCAAGATGAGATTTCTAGTTTACAACAATACCTCTCATCTGAATTTGAGATGAAACAACTTGGAAACCTCAAATATTTTTTGGGTATTGAAGTAGCTAGATCAAAACATGGTATTTTTCTGTGCCAAAGAAAATATACTATTGATTTACTGTCGCAAACTGGGCTGCTTGGGAGTAAACCAGCTGATACACCAATTGAAAAAAATCATAAACTCTTTCAATGCTCAAATTCAGCAACCATAGACAGAGGAAGATATCAAAGGCTGGTAGGAAAATTAATTTATTTGTGCCATACACGTCCAGATATCACCTATGCAGTGAATATTGTTAGTCAATTTATGCATTACCCACGGAAGCTTCATATGGATGTTGTTGAAAGGATTTTGAGATATTTGAAGTCTGCTCCTGGAAAAGGAATTTTGTTCTCAAATCATGAAACTTAAAGGTAGAAGGGTACATCGGTGCAAATTGGGCAGGTTCAAAAAATGATAGAAGATCTAGCTCTGGATACTTTACTTTTGTAGGAGGGAATCTTGTAACTTGGAGGAGTAAAAAACAACATGTAGTAGCAAGATCTAGTGCTGAAGCAGAATTCAGAGGCATGGCACTAGGTGTATGTGAACTTTTGTGGATTAAAAATGTGCTATCAGATTTGGGCTTTAAACAAAATGAAGCTATGAGTTTGTACTGTGACAATACTTCGGCTATAGCAATTGCTCACAATCATGTGTAACATGATAGAACAAAGCATGTGGAGATTGATAGACATTTCATCAAAGAGAAGCTTGAAACTGGAATAATTTCATTTTCTTTTGTAAGATCAGAATTACAGTTGGCTGATGTTCTCACCAAAGGAGTGTCAAGAAGATTGTTTAATGAGTCTCTATTCAAGTTGGGAATGTGTGATATCCATGCACCAACTTGAGTGCGGGTGTTAAGATATGTCAAATATTCGATTAAAGGATATTAGGAAATCAAATATTATGTTAGTTATAATTTAGATATTATTATAATTTTTGCATATTTGTGCACCTGTCATTCCTTTAATAGATGAAGAATTATAAGATCCTTGAATATATATATATATATATATATATATATATATATATATATATATATATATGGTACTCTATTCTTTGAAATAATACATCAGAATTATTCTTTAAACCTTTTATTAAATTTAAGATGATTATATCAAAATATTTATCCGTAAAGTCGTAGAAGCTTGCTGACATTGATGGTGAGAGTTTCTTCAATCGAGATCAATATGTAGGGGCCTGGTCAACATGATGATTCTGAGACTACGCCCTTGTCTGGTTCCTTGCGGTTTCAGCGGGATGCCGCTCAGCCCCACAGTGGGCGGCAAAATGTTTCGGTGGGGATTTGTAGGACCGAGAGACTAGCCTTTCTAACGTGGCTTTGCTACTTTCCAATGTTTGAGTTGTGTGCACCGCTCGGTTTGACTCTGGATGTCATTCGGTTGGACTCTAGATGCGGTTCGGTTGTACTCTTGATGGGGGAGGTACCTGCAAAAGGCACTTCGACGCTCAAGTTAGGAGCGATTTTATGAACTGTTTATCATAGTTTAATATTTAAGTCCTGATTGGACGTAAATAGAACATAGTGAAGTCTTAGTTAAACGTACCTCACTTTTGGTCCTGTCATTGTATTTATAAGTGCTTCATAGACCAAATAATAACAAACTTACCTGAAGATTCGGTTAGTTATTCATTAATAGCTTTATCAATATCTCTAATCAGATATCTTTGTTTATTTTAACAGTCGGCTAGACTTTTGGTCCAATAATGATTTAAACACTGACCCAATTATAACCCAACATCATTTGAACTAGTTGAACTTAGTTGGTGTAGCGTCTGGACCAAACGATCCTTGATGGTAACAGTTCAGCCCATACATTAACATTTTTTTTATTATAATAGATTAGATAAACCTTTCCATTTTATCGTAAAATTATTCTCAATCTTTCACTATTGTACTTTTAAGATGACGTGTTCTTTCCACACTTATTTCTTAATTTATTTTTGTTTTCCCTTCTCCGAGAGCTTCTAAGTACTTTCAAAGAAGTTATTTGCTTCCAAATGAGTTGATAGATCCTACTACAGTCCATGAATGCCGAACATCAAAAGGGAAATGAGGATGTGTTGACCAAGCCTAATTTTTAAGTTGTTTTTATTTATGTTAAAAAGTTAAATATAATTTTAGTTTTTAAACTTTAATACAAAATTAGAATTTGTCTGTGTATAAAACTTTAATATATTTTTATTTTCAAACTTTAAAAATAATAAATATAATCCTTTAAATTTAATTACGTCAAAAGTTTTTAATATATAATATTTTATGTTAACAATTGAGTTGTCTGAATATTTCCGTTTCAATGTTAATTGAAAAATACATTAAAATATTAACATAATTAAGTTAAATATATCCGTTCAATTTTAAAGTTTAGAGACTTAAATTTATCAAAGTTTCAGATAATGATAAATTCCAATTTTACATCAAAATTTAGGAATTAAAAATATATTTAACTATTTCTTGAATGTAAAATCAATTTAAAATTTTTTTATTATGAAAATGATCTCGTAGATTTGTTTTCGTAATATGTATGTAGTTAAACATGTTAAGTACTACTAATAGTTATTTGTTGTAACATTTGTGTAAAGTAGTTAACTATAAATACTATTGCAATAATTATAATTATTGTTGAATATAATAAAAAATTATATATGAGATTAATCTTTTTTGTATTGAATATATACATAGGATTCTCTAGAAAAAATATGGATAAAACCCAAAATACAAATAAGAAATAATAACAAACTAACTAAAGATAAAAGATAATCTATCTAACAATTATAAATACTTTGTAAGCCTTCCCTGTTTTAATGTAATCTCTTTTTGTTAATTTCATTTAAATTTCATGGGAAGCATAACTATCTAATGAAGAAGTAACTTCTAGAAGTTTAGTCTCTGTATATGTTGAAAGTCCCACATCGACTAGAGATAAGGCCAAATTATAATATATAAATGAGGTGCAAACCTCACCCTACAAGCCGGTTTTGTGGGGATGAGTTAGGCATAAACTCACTTTCTAATATGGTATTAGAGCCAGGTTAGAGCCTATCCTAGCGAGTTCTAAGTGGGCATTCTATTCTTCTCTTCCACCCGCAATCGGGCCGTTATCGGACCACCCAATTTCTACTATCACGCACGAGATGTCTATTGTAAGGACCACATTTTCTTAGTGGTAGGGACACCCACTTCTTGCATGATTAGGAGTGCATTATTGGAGTGCAATTAGAAAGGAAAGGGAGAAAAGGAGAGGAGCATTTTACGGGGGAAGCTTGGCAAAAGAAGGGTCTCATTTTGGTACGGGGAGGGAAAGTTCACAGGAGAGGAACCCATTCTTCCTCACTCTAAAAACTGCATCTCCAAAATCCTCTCGTTTATTCTCTTCACGGGGGAGGAACTATTTGGTCACGGATGCTTGTTGGTATGTGGGGGTGATCCAGAGAAAAGAAAAGGGAGGTATCAGCAGAAGAAAAAGGAGGAGACCTGAGAGAGAAAGGAAGGTAGAATAATGTATTGAAGACTTGGAGGAGCACTGGAAGTTGGGACTGAGAGGAAGGCCAGGAGGAAGCAGCAATCAGAAGGAGAAAGGAAAAGGGAAAAAGGGAACCAGAGAAGAAGGGAGATTCCACCGGAAAAGAACCGAAGAGAGAACCTGTGATGGAAGATCAAGTTCTTGAAGGAAGTCTGCAAGAGGTAAGGGGAGCTAGATCTTTTCCTATAGGTTGTATGAACAATACATGTGTTGATATTTGTATGAACTGTATGCTGGAAATTCGTGACTGTGGATATGGTTGGGTTGAAATGATATTTGAGATTGGTATGTTGATGTATGTATTCTGTTGGAGGGGTGATCAAGTGGAAGGTAAGGAAAGTATACACTGTTTTGAACAAGCTGATAGAGTCTTGAGTCACTTTGAGAGGAAGTGAGGTAGTGATTTTGAGAAGTAAGGATTTTGAGTACATTTGGGCTGTTGGGATATCTTACGTAAGTCATTTGTAACTTGTTAGAGTCACCATACTGATCAAAATAGGTGAAAAATGGTTGTTGTCAACTGGTATGGGGCTGGACGACTTCTGGTTTGCGCCCAGCGCCCCCGGTGGCGCCCAGGCGCGAGAGTCTCGCAGAAAGTCGCGCCCGGCGCCCCTCTTATGGCGCCCGGGCGCGAGGTGTTCGCAGAAAATTGTTTCGTCTTTGTTTTTGATAGTTTTTGGGGTTCCGGGTGTCCGTTTTGGACGTTTCTTAAGTCGTTTTGGAGGTTTTGGATTCTTCCGGGACTGTTGGTGATGGTTTCAAAGCCATTTTCTTTGTCTAAGTATGAGTTACGGGAATTTGTGTTGTTTAGTGGTTCTCTTGAGACTGTTACAGTTTAGTAATGTGTATTGGATTGATTAATGTTGTTTGCTTAACAGATTTTTATGCATGTGGAATGTTTGGAATATATACTGTGATGTGATTTACGTGAATGGAAGAGATAGGTTGGATTTACTGTGGTGATATTTTCTGTTATGTTTTCTCTCATCCAGTAAGTTATGTTATTTAAATATTTCGGTTACAATTTATGAATGCATCTTCATGTGATCCAGATTGGTTGAAAGTGTATGGTTATAAATGGTTTATGATGTACATTGTTGATCCAAAAGAAATATCATGAGATTTAAAATGGTAGGATTTAATCGGAAATTAAGATCTCTCGGTGGGATCGGTTAGTGTATTGAATGAATGTAAGAGGCTTCCATATGGGGGGTTATCCCTAACACTCCAACGGTCTTTCATTCTCACTTAGAGAGGATTGACGCGTGTGGTGGGAGTAGTGGGAGGTCCTAGGGTAGACGCTATCACTGGAGGTCTATTCCGCGGTAACGGACTAGCCTTGTGTATGGTCGGGTGGAACCCCTCGGCAATGGCTTTGCAAAGCAGTAGAGGCCATCACAAGTGCACAACCCGCCCCAGCTCTACATACATTCTAGTCCGGACGAGTCGGTCTATAAAGTAACAAGTCGGGGTATAAAGTAACAAGTATTGTGATGTTAGTCTACCATGTTTGAATGACTTTTGCATGTCGTGTAAGTGGGTGAATTGTGGTTTAATGAGTATGCTCTAATTGTTCTTTTATACGAATCTAAGTATGATTATATGAATTACCTATGCTATATGTACAACATGCTTTTATATCTAGCTCACCCTTGCATTGTTTTTGTTATGTGCTGTTTGGGTATGTTTCTTTGGCGATGATCATCCACTTGGATGGGAGCAGATGTTGTCGCGGAGTTTCCCTTGAAGCAAGAGCTGGAGGTTGCTGATGTTGCGGAGTAGTCTTCTTATAGTTTCCTGATTAAACACTTGTAGTGTTTAATCCTTTCAACTGTTCAAGTTTAAATTTTCAGTTTCTGTTATTGGTGAATGACTGTAATTTCATATTTAATTACACGTCATACTCCGACTGTTCTCTATATTTGGATGTTAACGTCTTTATTATATAATATTGGTTATTATATAATCGGGATGTTACATCTATACCTCGGCGTGAAGGGGGTGTGTTGGAAGTCCCACATCGACTAGAGATAAGGCCAAATTATAATATATAAATGAGGTGCAAACCTCACCCTACAAGCCGGTTTTGTGGGGATGAGTTAGGCATAAACTCACTTTCTAATAGTATAACCTAAACTTGCTTGATAACATATTAACAAACATAAAACATGACATGCAAACAATATTCATGAAATTAGGAAGGCAAGCAGAAAACGCAAAATTGCTTCTTTTTAATAGATTTTTGCTTTTAAAAATTTTTCTAATAAATTTGAAAAAATACTTTGAATAAAAGCAAATAAATAAAGGAGTGTAAGGAAGAAAAAGATTGCAAAAATATTTTATACTGGTTCAAATCAAAAGATCATATGTTCAATTGTTAATCTCTCTAAAGAAGACATTAACTAAACACTAAAAATATCAAGAACATACAGTACAAAGTAGAGTAGAGGTTTAGGGTTCACGTCTCTTGACAAAGAAGAGATGATACACAAAAGGATGAATTATTCACTTTTTGCACACAAGTTTCTTAAGATAAACTTATAAACTTTTGCAAAAGCTTTTTATATTTTAGACCCATCTTAAAAAATAGGTTAGAATCTCTTCGCAACTGTCACAAATAATTGATTATTCTAAGTTGATAATCAATTATTCTAAACATTTAAAAAATCATTTTTTTCTGGGATAATTAATTATCTAAGGAAATAGTCAATTATTCCAAAAGCACTTGGTTAATTCTGAATATTTACTAGGATAGTTAAGTCTAGCATACAACTTGTTGTTTGATTTGATAGATGCTTTTGGGGTCCACTTTAAATTGATAGACACTTGAATCCTTAGACACTTTGAGTCCCTTAATGTTGTAGAATTTCACACGTTGCAATATCAGACACTTCAGTTTCTTAGAGGTTGCAGTACCAGACGCTTCAGTTTCTTAGAGGTTGCAGTACCATACGCTTCAGTTTCTTAGAGGTTGCAGTACTAGACACTTCAGGTTTCTAGACGCTACAGAGTTCCAGACCAGACGTTGTAGTACCAAATGTTGTAACTCTCCAGACGCTGTAAAACTCCTGGCTCTGTAAAACTCCAAACACTATAAAGTTCCAGACACTATAAAGCTCCAGACACTGTAAATCTCCAGACGTTGTAACTCTCTAGACACTGTAAAGCTCTAGACGCTATACTCTCTAGATGTTGTAAAGCTCTAGACGTTATAACTCTCTAGACGATGTAAATACAAGTCTGCAATAACTGAACAAAACACCATTTTCATTTAAACCAAATCATTTTTTAAGTCTTTAATCTTTCTCAAAAATATCATCATCAAAATTCATCTTCTACTTTTGCCAAAAAGGCATTCACTATTAACACCCATGTAAGGTGTCAAAACTAAACAAAACACCATTGCACAATAAACACATAAAATTGTAGGTAAAGTGTCATGTTAGAAAGGTAACAATGAAAACATAAAATTTATGGGATAAAAAAAACAATACAAATAAGGGAAGAGACAAAACTTAGGGACAAATAGAAAAGACAAGTACGAATAGAGATCTACAGACTACTAAGGAATGAGATTAGAGACATCATACCTATGACTCTAAATTAAGATGATATTATGAGAGAAGTGCGTTTGCAAATCAAGAAAAATGATGACATGAACAACGACAATCAACCACATCATGGACTTTTAGAAAGAAAACGATGAAAAAAAAAGTGAGATGCAATAAAAGAAATTGATAGAAATAAAAAATAAAAAGAGTTAAATTTAATAAATTATGTAGCCTAAACCAACTATGAAGTAGTTATTTGAGGAAAAAAAGAAACTGTTAATGTTTTTCCAATTTTGAGTGGTACAATCTAACAAAGATATTATATCTCTAATAAGTTTAAAATTCGTTATTTGTGATTGTTATTGATATTTTCTATAATAAACATATACTTTTTATGTATAAAATTGTTTAGTTTCTTTTGAAGAAAGATATATATATTTTTTACATGGATTTAGTATGATTCCAATATTTTGTTATTATTTTTTCAATAATAATTTTAATGTAATAATGAATCATTGATGTGCTTGTAGAATATCAACCTAGTTTTGATATTACAATACATACTAATGTTTAACATTAGTTTTATTAAGAAAAAGTATACATATACTATGAAGCTCGATTTTTTTTAGCTCATAAAAGTTTACTTTTGACTTTAAATATCTATACATTAAAGGTTTAATCCTTTTCGACATCCCTATTTATGTACGAATGTCTCAATTGGGTCCTCGTTTTTTAAAGTGTATCAAAATGGTCCCTAATTTTGAAAATTGATATCAATTGAGTCATTTCCGTTAAGTTGGCTGGACGGCGTTAAAAGAATTGATGAGTGGATGCTGAGATGACGAACGAACGCTCGTCCACCAGCGAACGAACGCTCGTCCATCAGCGAACGAACGCTCGTCCACCAGAGAACGAACGCTCGTCGACCTCTTATTGCTGGACGACCGTTCGTTTCACACTGGACGACTGTTCGTTCGGTGGTCGACGAGCGTTCGTTCGCTGGTGGACGAGCGTTCGTTCGCTGGTGGACGAGCGTTCGTTCGCTGGTGGACGAGCGTTCGTTCGTCATCTCAGCATCCACTCATCAATTTTTTTAACGCCGTCCAGCCAACTTATCGGAAAGGACTCAATTGATATCAATTTTCAAAATTAGGGACCATTTTAATACACTTTAAAAAACGAAGACCCAATTGAGACATTCATACATAAATAGGGATGTCAAAAAAGATTAAACCTACATTAAACTATCAATTAGATAAACACAGTTACGTTTCTTGCCTCATAAAATTATTATCCTTTACTGATTATACTGTTAAGAAGAGATGCCTTCTTTCCATCATTGGCTGTTTTACATCAATTTTGGAACTCAAAAACACTATTATATTAATTACTTTTTTTCTAAAAAATGGCTTTTTAAATCAATTTTCATTTCAATCAATAAAAGGTAATATATTTTACATCCATAAGTGGAATAATTGATTTAAAAATTTAAATGATCATATTTCTTACATTATCTTTTAAAATAATCAATTTACTCTATAAAATATTATTTTTAAATTGAAATTCCATAATTTTAAAAAAAAAATAGTTTAGTTTTTTTTTAAATAGCTTTGACTCAAGTCAATGTAATACTTTAAATATATCTTTTTATGCAATAATTTTTTAATCATAAGATACGTCACATCAATGCAAGTAACGAAATATACTTAAAACACTGTTCAACACTCTAGACAATATAACATGCTACCACTCAGATATGAAAAATATTAATTTTTGAAGAAAATTTATATATATATATATATATATATATATATATATATATATATATATATATATATATATATATATATATATATATATATATACCTATATTAAATAGCAACGTAATCACTTCCAAAAATTCATTTCTGATTGCTATCAAACATTCTTGAAGAATTACTAAAGTAAAGCAAAAGGAAAAATGTGACCAAAAAAATAGAGCAAAATGCAATTTCCTACAACCAAATGAACCAGTACCAATAACTAAGCACTTTGCATATTATGTTTACTCGTTAATGTTGGGAATACCCATGAACAGAAATAAACAAGTTTCAAACAAATTACGAAATGCATTAACAAAATAGCTTGGAAAACGTATTATATTGAAACAATAACGAATTATCTATCATGACTGAAAAATGTTAGTATGCTTTGAGCTAAAAAGCAGGTTCACCAAATCCTAATGGCTCAATCAAATATGGCTAACAAATACAGCAAAATTCATAACATACCCCAGTTATTTGAAAAGGGTAAAAAATCTGTCAGAAAATATAACCAGATTTCAAAGTTTCACTTGAAATAATTGGTCAGCACAAAATGCTACAATAATAGGGCCAGCAAAATCACCAGCAGCACATCCTGAAGATAAAGAAGACACCCTTAAGCGTATTGAAGTGAAACAAGCAAGAATCAACTCAAAATTTTGTTGATATAATTTTTTCAGCACAGATAAGTTTTTCAACCAGTAGAAGAAAATTAGAAAGTAAAATAAAATAACTGTCTGTTACATGTTAAATTGGCTAAAGTTTAAGTTAAAAACAATTTTTCAAGTAATGAAGAGTTGTTCGGCTAGATAAACTTTTCCACAAGCATATATATATATAGAGAGAGAGAGAGATGTGGGTATCCATGAGTTAAAAATCAACCTTTAAATTAGCTATTAAGGTAGAGCATATACAAATAAACAAACTTATGGGGGTGAAATAATTTTTCCTTCCTTCTTATAGATACTTTTGGAGAAATTCATTTAAAGAGACCCAAATGAGGGAATTATAAATTAATTTATTTAAAAGATAAATTTAATTTATAAGAAAAGTTTATTTAAATTAGAAAAGTTTATCCAAATTAGACCTTAAATTGCAAAATTCAAGTAAGGCAACAATTTTACCAATCCATTGACCCAGCGATGGACGAACAAGGGTTGCACCGATTCCTGCTCCTATGGAAGCAAAAATTAAAGATGAAGTACATCTAACTGTAGTGATGAAAATCTTCTGTCCAAGAACTTCAACTTCATTAGTTTTATCAACATCATTATCCTCTTTCTGCACCTTGAATGCCGAGGAAAAGAATCTATATAAATCAATGCCAACTTGGCCAAGCCATGATGCTGCAACTCCAAGCATGTGTCCTGTACAAAACAAAAAGAAAGTCATCACAAGTTAATTGATGAAATCAAAAGCTCAGGAAATCTCATAACGAACAGGTATTATTCATGGATTGATTTGACCTCTGAATGTTGTTCTGCTCACACGATAGAAGTAAACCACAGTGGGCATGTTCCTTCCAGCCTTGCGAGTTGCTGATCTAGGGATATCTGTTCAAGAAATCCGAAAAGACAAATACATTTAAGATCTATTGGAGGGCTCAGAATATAAAACAGCCATCTCTCACTACTAAAACACTAGTTGATTTTGCCTGTAGTAAACATTAACTGTTTTATCAGCATACCTTTAAGAAGCTTCCATGCCATTCTTTGTGAAACATAACGAACAGCAATTCTTTCTAAGATCCTTCTAGTGGTCACAACGGTTGACTGTTATGGCACCCAAGACACATTTAAAATAATAAGCTTTAAATATGTCAATGCACACTTAGAAGAGCAAAAATTATGAAAGTCAAACTAATTTACCAGGTAATTTTAGTCATTACTAATGTAGGGGTGTGCAAAACATCGAAATATCCAAATCTAATTCATCAAAGATCCCACGTTGGTTATAAATAAGATCAAATTATAATATATAAGTATACATGAACCTCACATCAAAAGTCAGTTTTGTGAATTTAAATTAAGTTTAAAGTTCACTTTTTAAGTTGATATTAAAGACAAGGTCACGAGTTCAAATCCCAATAGGTCAATTAGATTGTTGTAAGTTGCATCAGTTATCCCGTGACATTGGCAAGATGGGCCAAGTCATAATCAAATTGTGGTGCTTGAACTAATATGCTCTTTAGTAGAGCGTTGCACTTTGACTATCACTTGTAGCTTTTGGCCTAGTAGTTAGTGCTTGATCCTAACAAGGTCTATTGAGCATATCAAGCCATTATGAAACTGTGAAAGATCCCACATCAACTACAGATAAGATAGATTGACAATATATAAGTAGGTGTAAACCTCACCTCACAAGCCAGTTTTATAAGATCGAGTTAGACTTAAAGTTCACTTCTTGAGATGGTATCAAACTCTCTAAAGCCTATCTTAACAAAATTTGTTGTTTGTTGGGCCTATCATGCCACCCACTATCAGAAGACCATTAATGTCTAGTCCCATGCTCGAGATGTATACACTTCAAAATATTCAAAACCAATGTTCATCCAAAAAAAATTGTTTGGTCAAGACAATTTTATGATAGTTTCGACTTGGTTAATTTTTACTCTATCTGCAAAGTGTCGCTTTGGTCAAGCCCACAATTAGGGCAATTTTAGGTTGGTCTTGGATGGGGCATCCTTGACTTGGATTTCGTTAAGACATCCTCAACTAAACCTCAATTGGAGCATCATTGGTGTTGAATATAGTGAAAAACTATATTTGGATTAATCTCCCTTGTGTTAAATACACACATAGGGTTCTCTATTTATAATAGAAGAAATATGGACTAAGTCCAAAATACAAATGAGAAATAATAACAAACTAACTAAAAGATAAAAGATATAATATATCTAACACTCCCCCTCAAGCTGGAGCATACAAATTGTATGAACTAAGCTTGGAATAGATGAACTCAGTGTTGAACTAGATGATTTGTCTTCAAGAGTGTGAGGCAAACATAGATGGACTAACAGCAGCTTGTGAAACTTCAACTTCAAAAGTGGATGAAGGAGAGGAGTGGTGGACAATGACAAATTGCAAGGACTGATTCCCAATCAATGATGGATGAGTGACGGGATCAACAGTGGTAGCTGAAAGTTAAGAGCTACAAAACTGCAGGGACTACACTAAATCCTCATCAATGATGGATGGGTGACGGGATCAACAGTAGTAGCTGAAATCTACAAAACTGCAGGGACTACACCCATATATATTTGCAGTGTCTTGGAAACGTACGCCCCCTCAGTGTGAACGGCGGAAATGTGGAATATCACAGTTGCTGGACCACTAAAACAAAACAAAATATTAAGCTACAATGCTGAAACAAAGACATCAAAGATCCAAAGATACGTTGGAGGTCCAAAATTCTTTGCTGGACAACTCCCAAGTGGTGATACTTAGTCGTGTATCACAAGAAGATCGGGCTAAACTCTAGCCCAAGAAGAACTGACGCAGTTGCGTCTGTCTGAGGCGGTAGCGACTGCAACGGCGATTGACTGCTATAAAACTGTAGGGACTAAATTGCCATCACTGACTGATGGGGCCTGTAGTGGCTGGAAGCGACAAAACTACAGGGACTGCCATCACTAACTGACGAGGTGATGGGGGCCTACAGTGGTTGGAAGCATACGGTGCCTGGACAGCGGCAAACGGCGCGTGGACAGCGGCAAACGGCGCCGAACAGCGGCAAACGGCGCCGGACAGCGGCAAACGACACCAGACAGCGGCAAACGGCGTCGGACAGCGGCAAAACGGTGCCGGACAGCGGCAAAACGGTGCGGACAGCGGCCAACGGCACAGACAGCGGCAAACAGTGGCTGGACAACAGCAAACAATGGCTGGACAGCGGAAAACAGTGCCTGTACAGCGGAAAACGGTGCCTGGACAATCAACGGCGGAGACGAAGACAGACGAAGAAGGCAGCAATGGCTGCTCTGGAAGGTCTAAACAGAGAGGGAGGTCCGGCGAGAGCTGTGGAGGTGTCGCGGTGAAACTCCGACACCGGGAAGGCGGCGCGTGCAGAACACGCGCCCGAGTTCTGACGCTAGTCTCCGACGGAGTTGGCCGTCGCTCGAGGAGACGCTTCAGATCTGCTGGTCACCGGTCGAAACTGTGACGGCGACCAGCCGGAAAGAAGCGCTGCGTGGCGGCGCGTGATTGAGAACTGGCTCTCGAAACCGGCGTGGTTGGCCGTCACTCGAAGAGACGGTCCAGATCCGCAGGTCACCCGTCAAAACTGTGACGGTGGCCGGCGGTGACGGCGGCGACGGTGGCCGGAGTTAGCAGCGACGGTAGCGAAAAGTGGCGGCGACAGCAGTGGCACACTGGGTCTGGACTGGAGCTGACTGTGGCAGAGATTTAAGAAGAAAAAATGGACTGCCCACTGAGATTTTAGGGGCTGCCGGCGGCCATGGCGGCCGACCGCGGGCAGACAACAGAGACCCTGCTCTGATACCATGTTGAATATAGTGAAAAACTATATTTGGATTAATCTCTCTTGTGTTAAATACACACATAAGGTTCTCTATTTATAATAGAAGAAATATGGGTTAAACCCAAAATACAAATGAGAAATAATAACAAACTAACTAAAAGATAAAAGATATAATATAGCTAACAATTGGCATGGCTTTCACTGAGGCATCCTCAGCCTCAACCAAGGCCTCATTGGCCTATTTACCTGTTACAAGTATGACCTATTTAAAATTCTTATCTAACCTAAAAGTCTATTTGCGTGAGCTCATTTATAAAAAGACCAAGAAATAAATTAATAAACTTAACTAGCCCAGTGAGCCATGTAGTAAATATTGTGTTCTGCACTGTAAGATTTATGCGTCCATGATTTTGGTGGATCGTATTGGATCATTATTGAAGATCGTGACTCTCATTGGTGTGGCTTATGAGCCAGTTTTTCTATTCTGAGCTGGTTGGGTTTGCAACTATCCAATCTGATTCAGCCCCAGAAAAACCTTAGGTAAGCGCAAAGCCCAATTTCTTTTTTCCGTCTGCTGTCAAAGACCCCTGCAGCTCTTTGGACCTGAAAAATGAAAGTCATGCTCTTCTTTTCATAAATAACCAAAAGTTACTACCCCTCCTCCCCCCTTTTTCCACGTAAAATTACCACTCTTCCTATTGGAATAAACAAAAAGTTATCACACCTTTTTCACCTAAAACTACCAATGTTCCTCTAGCAGAAACAAAAATCACTGCCCTCTTTTTATCTTTTAGAAAACTACCACTGCACTTTTATCCTTCTGCAAACAAAAATCACTACCTCCTTATTCTCTTTCTCCCCAAGGCACTCTCCCTTTTCTCTCATCTATGTAATTTTGCCCCCTTCTCTATTTTTTCTGCATCTTTCTCTCATCTATGAGAATTGGGTTCAGGCCACAAAGACATGAGTACCTTAGAAAAGAACAAAACATGGGAAATTGTAAACAGACCACTGGATAAAAAGGCAGTAGGATGTAAATGGGCTTATAGTTTAAAGCATAAGGAAATGTGAAAGTAGTGAATGGAATCATCACATCTAGAGTAAAAGGGGTTGACATCGAACTTGATGATGATGTTTGAACTTCCATTGTCGGGTTTTGGCTGGATGGTGAAAAATCCCACATGGGCTTTCCTGGACTTAATAGATTAGAGATTTTTCAAGCCTGCTTAAGATACACTGATGAACTCAGAGACTACACTCTTTTAAGGCTGGTGGCATGAAAAGGGATGACAGACAGCTAGCACTTGTTCTCGTGTGGATTCTGATTCCCAGGGCGAACAACTGTGCTCAACTAACCATAGAAGACATTTTTCTCATTCATGCACTCAAAGGACACATTCACACTGACTGGGCTGAGGTGGTAAGTGACACCATTATAAAAACTACGAGGCCACCTATGGCTAGCTTACCTTATGTTGTTTTTCTCTCCAAAGTGTTTGAATTTTACCATTTCAGTCTCACTGATGAAGTATCCACGGGTTACAATAACACTAATAAGAATGAAAAGGCTGCCTTTCATCACACAGGCCTTAGAAAAAGAGAAGATGGATGGGCATTCAAAGATGAACCTCATGCTGACCAAGGAGAATATGTTGATCCAATCAATGTTGACAAGTCCCACGCTTCACCTGCTGTAAGACCAAAGAACAATTTTGAAAAATGTGTGCTAAAGTAATTGGCCAGGCTTGTCTCCAACCATTCCACCTATATGGACCAATTCGATCCTTAAGAAATCGCAAGCATCCAACAACAACTCAAAGAACACAATATTGGTGGTGGCAGTGAAGATCTGGATCCTGATGCTGGTCAAGAAGAAGAGGAAGATGAGCAAGAGGAACAGGAAACTACTGATGAATACTAGATGCTCTTTCCCTACTGTTAAATTGAAAGTATATTCAATGAAATGGTTCTCTTGCATCCTTTTCCTTAATCCTATACTTATAGGATTAAGTTACTGGAATACACCTCACACACACTCAGATATATCACATACACACTCACAGCTCACATTCACACTAACACTCCTTTCCAACTCACTCTTAGTTGGAACACACAACAATAATTCTAACACCTACTATGTCATAGGATTCACTTTAGAACTTTAGCTGTCTTGCTGTTATTGTCCTGCTATACTTTAGGATTCACCTTAGAACTTCTGGTCATGTTCTTTTTATTGCTCTGTTCTATTATGTTTAAGTTTCATCTGCTATGCTCTGTTATGACCTGCTAAACAATTAACTTTGATATTATGGTTAACTTGTTATGATCTATTTTTCTGTCTTTATGTCTCATGGTATTTGTCCAACTCCCTATTTTTGCTAATACCCAAAGGGGGAGAAAGGTATTTGAATTGTAAATGCAGGTTGGCCATCATAAAAAAAGGACAGATTTTTGAGAGGGGAAGATTGTTGATCAAGGTTTTGATGATGTCCAAATGTTTAACAAAATCTAGATGAGTAAAGTTGAGTCAAGAATAGATAGTAAGTCAAGCTTAAATCCTCTTAGAAACAAATTAATCAATGTATAATCAATTAAGAGCATCTTTGGCACCCAAAAAATTTGTTTTGAAATACATAACTGTCATTTGAACTGTCTTAATTGATTAACATACTTATATAATAGATTAAAACAGAATCAAACTTCAGAATTCAAATCTAAATGATATTAATCGATTAGGTTATTTCCATAATCGATTAATAACATCAGAAAGATGTTTACCCTTTAAAAACAAGTCTTCTTCTCATTCCAAAGATATTAAAGTTTTAAATCTAAGAGCTGGTATTGTGAGAAAGAAGTATTTCTTGAGTTCTTGAAGAGAGGAAGAGTTGGGTCTTTGAGAAATTCATCAAGAAGTTATCAAGATGAATTTGATTCTGGAGATTCTTAGAGATTCTTGCTTGACATAAGACTGATCTATAACATCTACACTCCAGGTGTATTCATTCCATTTACTTTTTGCATTTTTCCATTCTTTAAACTCTCTTCACTGTGTAGGCGATAATCTTAGGGTCCAGAATTATTAAGGTGTACTTGTAATTCTGTGAACTTTGCCATTATAGTGGAAATCTTCCAAGCTCAAGTTGCTTGGAAGAAAACTGGATGTAGATTCAAGTTGAATTAAACCAGTATAAAATTGGCGTGTTCTTTTCTTCTTCTTTCATCAATCTTGTGTTTCTTTGATGGTTTGAAAAAGTCTAAAGAATGAGGGCCTCAACAATTATTTTAAGAAGATCAAAATTTTGTGAAACCAATTCACCTCCCTCTCTTGGTTGGAAAATATTAGCTATTATTGTTTTTAACAGTTATAACCATCAGAGGTTATAACTACATCCTATTATATTTTTCTCCTAGTATAGACTTTACCATTGAACCTATCAATACCCTAAAAGTTAATGTCATTGGTTCTGGATGACGTATCCTATGCATTACTAAAGTCTAGGGATGAATTTTATATAAACTTTGAGAGAGGGACAAAATCTAATTTCGCATGTAAATACAAGGACTAAAAACATACTTAACCCTATAACCATTCTCTCATTGGCAAGCTTATTTTGGTTGGGAATTGCAACAATTTCATGTGAAAAACGCTTTTTGGTATGGACAATTAGAACAAGTCTACATAGAAATTCCTCTAGGTTTTAGGTCTATTGAAAAAGGGAATAAAGTATGTAGGTTGAAGAAAGCCTTGTGCAAGCTCAAGTATCCATTATGTGCTTGGTTTGGTTGACTCACTCAAGTTATGATCTCCATGGAGTACCAACAAAGTCACGGTGACCATACCTTGTTCATTAAACATTCCATAAAAAGCAAACTTACTCTACTCTTGGTCTATGCTGATGATATGCCAACATGAAAAACAAATCTTGAAAGAAAAGCTTGTTGCTTAGTTTGAAATATCTAAGAAAATTAAAGTACTTCCTTGAGATAGAAGTTGCTTATTCAAAGAAAGGCATCTTTATCTCCCAAAGAAAGTATGGTTTTTGTCTTCTTAAAGAAATAGGTAAGATTGAATGTAAAACCAATGGAGTTCTTATAGAACAAAACCATAGAATTCGGAGTGATGAAGGCAATTCTACTATGAATAAAGGCCAATATCAAAGACTTGTTGAGAAGCTCATTTACTTAGCTCATACCAAACCTAACATAGCATTTGTTGTAAGTATAGTTAGTCAGTTCATACATAATCCAAGGGAGAGACATTTATAAGCTGTGAACAAAATCCATCAATATTTGAAGAAAAGTCCACGAAGGGGATTATTGTACAAGAGAAATGAAAAATAAAAAATGGAAGAGTTCATACATGATCCAAGGGAGAGACATTTATAAGCTGTAGACAAAATCCATCAATATTTGAAGAAAAGTCTACGAAGGGGATTATTGTACAAGAGAAATGAAAAATAAAAAATGGAAGTGTATGATACAGATTATGAAGGGCTTATCAAAGATAGGAAATCCACCTCAAGATATTGCATGTTCTTGAGTGGAAATTTGGTAACTAGGAGAAGTAAGAAACAAAAGTGTTGTTTCAAGGCCTAGTGCTAAGGCTGAATTTTGAGCTATGGCAAATGGAGTGTATTAATTGTTATGGTTGAGAATTGATCTAAATGATCTTAAAGTGGCATATGAAGAGCCTATGATTCTTTATTGTGATAACAAGTCAACTAATAGCATGGCTCACAATCTAGTTCAACATGATAGGACCAAACACGCAGAGATGGATCGACACTTTATTAAAGAGAAATTGGATAGAGGTCTTATTAGTACTTCTTATGTTCCATCCAGGCATCAATTAGTAGATCTATTGACAAAAGGTCTTCCCACTAAACGATTTCATAATCTCACATGCATAGATCACCATATCCAATATTTTCCCATTAAAAGGTCTTCCATATATTTGTAGATCTATTTTCAATATGTGTTAAATATATTATCTTTATCTTTTATCTTTAGTTAATTTGTTATTATTCTTTATTTGTATTTTGGGCTTAGCCCATATTTTTTTTATTATAAATAGAGTACCCTATGTGTATATTCAACACAAGGGAGATTAATCTCATATGTAGTTTTCAATATATTCAACATGGTATCTAGAGTCTAAGATTGTTTTTGAGAAAAAAAAAATTTGTCGCCTTTGCCACTACGCCCGCCGCTGCCAGCAGTGCTGCCGACAACACTATTGTCTACCACCGTTGCTGGTGTTGTCGTCCACTACTATCGGTAATCCTCTTTTGTCAAAGTCATCATAGTTGAAGTTTCGCAGTTGTCCATAGCTATCCAATATTATTCTTCATGTTTTTTAGGATTTTTCTCTCCGGTTCGTCCATGGCTTCTTTCGCTACTGTCTCTTCTGACCTCTCTTCTATCACCGAGATGTGTTTGACCCGTCCATATATGTTTTTTCTCTAGTGGCAAAGATGACTTTTGTTAGTTTATTTATAACCGTAGTGGCTCTCCAACAATGGCCTCTTTATCAACCAGATGTCAACAATGCGTTCTTTTATGGCGATTTGCAAGAAGATATTTATATGGAGCAATTTCCCAGTTTTGTTGCTCAGAGGAAGTCTTCTTGGTTGGTATTTCATCTTTTATGTCGTCTTTGCAAATCACTAACAATTTGGTGTCACTCGAGTGCAGAAGAATATATTTTTACTAAGTCTTTATTGATTATATTAGTAACAAGCTTGGTACATACAATTCGTATGCACCAACTTGAGGGGGAGTTAGATATTTTATATTTATCTTTTATCTTTAGCTAATTTGTTATTATTTCTTATTTGTATTTTGGTTTTAACTCATATTTCTTTTATTATAAATAGAATACCTTATGTGTATATTTAACATAAGGAAGATTAATCTCAAACATAGTTTTCACTATATTCAACAATATGGTTATCACCCTACATTAAGTATGACCCAAGAATGAATATGACTGTCAAAAACAAAAATAACCAAATAGAAACAGCTATCCCACTCAATTAACATGTTTATCGAAGTGTATGAAATGAAGACAATCTACTCAAAAATTAGATATGGGGTTCTGAATACAAGCTGGATGTAGCAGCTTAACAGCATTGCCACTAGAAGCTTAAAAGAGTTGTCACTAAAACTAAATAACAAATCACTCATATCAATTTCATAGATTGTTTGTATATTCCAATATATAAATTTTATAGAACCATGAAAGAAAGAAAAAACAAGATAAATCTCACCTCACGTATGATTTGCTTCACTGATTTTTTTAAGGGAACAACCAGATCAACAGGGTGCTCTTGATCCTCCTCCAAGAAATCCTCATCATCTTCCATTTCCACACGGGGCTCCAAAAGAGGTAAATAGAACAACAAGAACGACCTTATGGAAGTCATTGCAAATGTCCTCAATTCAAAAGCAGAAAACAGCGGTTTAAGTTCCACATTATACTGTTTGGTACTATATCTTAGTGCATCATATTGGTAATTCTTTTTAAAAGAACTTTGTATACTAGAACTGTAGTCTTCAGATAATGCTGCACCAGCATCACAATATGCAACTGAAGACCTGAAAATAAAATAATGATAGGAACCAAGATATTAAACAAAAGAAATAGATAAACTAATACTGATACGCATCACTGATCGGAAGAAAAGTCCTCTATATGATTAGAGAAATCCAACAGAGAAACCCTAAATAACTATGGATAAAATTAATCTTTTTACAAATATGGAAGAGCCACTAAGCAAGAAAAACATACAAAGATTTGGATTATGAGAAGAGCCAGCTTCTACTCAAAATCACTACCCAAAACCTCAGAATAATTATCCCCTTTCATTTGGGCGCCCTCCCTCCTTATATACCCATTTTCTGTCTGTCTGTCTCTCTCTCTCTGTACACAATACAGTAATCCCCAACCAAACCCAAGTCTTCAAAAGTAAAACCTAAACTGTTTTGTCGGATTGTGTATCCTATCCTAGATCAAAATCCTATAACACGACAAAGCATCATCCCTAGAACACCAAGATAAATGCTGTTAGGTTTCTGGGTATGAAACCTAACTGTCTCACAGCACACACTCACACAATAGCACCCAAATGGTAAGAAAAGAATGAAAATATGTATTCACATCAACCAATGTCATATACAACCAGTAACTGGGAGCATAATCCCCCTCCACAGGATCAAGGTTCCTGTCTATACAATTGATATCAAAAACTCCCCTCTACCAGACCCCCCCTTGCCTTCTTATAAAGGCAGCCCACTTCTAACTACCCAACAACAATTAATTCCTAAACTGAACAATTAATTCTTCAACTGTTTTCTCTCTCCTGCACACCTATTACCCATCATAACATGTCATATTAAATCCTATCATTACACCCTGCTGCAAAACAACCTTGTCCTCAAGGTTGGTACAGTAATGCTTGTTCCCATGGCTCATCTTCATCATAGGAAGGGAACCCACTGGCTGCTGCCTCCAATTCAGGTCTGGAGGCTTGGGTGGTGGTCTATATGAAAGAATTGTTGACTCCTTTAAGAGTTGCTTTTTTTCCAGAATTCCCATGGACCCTATGATTCTTCTATATTGCCTTCTGACCTGGTGACCACTTACATGGGCCTGGATTTTAACTCTTTTCTGATGAATGATCAAGAATTCTTTTCTCTTCTTCCACCCCCAAAACCTTTTTTGTATTTTTATAGCAGCAGTACTGGCGAAGCCCTCTCCTTGCCCAAATTTGTTCATCCTAGAAGCTAAAAAGGAAAGAACTTGTTGATCTGACCATCCAATTCCTTCATCATCATCATGTTGAGCTAATTGTTTCCTCTGAATGTTAAATTGCAGCCCTGCAAAGAAATATCTCTGCCATTGGTCTTCTAGTGTTTTATATGTTTGTGACAACCATATTTTTTCCCCACTCAAGACAGCTGCATCTTCTACTTTATTTCCAGCCATCATAGTCACCCTGTTCCCACCATATTCTGCTTTCTTTCCTCTGTCTTCCCCCTTCTTCACTGTTTTATCATACACATCACAACCTACCCCACTATCTCTCCTAGAAACGGCAGCTTCTGCCACTTCCTGGGCAGCAACACAAACAATGCCTCCATCACAGTTTTTGTCTTCTGCACTGATATCTCTTTATCTTTCCTTCCCAGAAAGAGTAGCTTTTGCCACTCCCTGGGTAGCAACACCAACAACTTTCTCATCAGCAGCTTCTGTGATTTTTGCAGTTTGGCCTAACTTTTCAAAAACAAAACCTCTATCTCTTTCTCTGAACCCTATTATCAATGCCTCTTTCAGCCCTTTCCAAGAAAGGTTCTTGGTTTTATTTTTCCAGGCCCTGAACCAATAAATTGTGCCTCCCTCCATGCAGTTGTAAGCCAACCTGAGCCTCTCCTTCTCTGTGATATTTTGGGTGTCAAAAAACTTCTCAACTTGAGAGATCCATCCCAACGGGTCCAACCCCTCAAACCTGGGCAATTCTACCCGCTGCCTCCAATTCTGCTGCCCTTTACCCCTGTCTTCCTCCAGCTCTTCCTCTGAACCATCTTTCTTTCCTCTCATGATAGCTTTCTCACTTCTTTCTGAGCCCATTATGTGAATCTTGATTTCCTGCAACATTTCTTTTATTTCTTGGATATCTCTCCTCCATTCTGCCATCCCCATTTTCTGTTCATTGACCCTTCTCTCCAAGGTATTGTCTCTTCCTTCCATGCTTCCACCCTTTCTTGATCACTTCTTGATCCCTTCTTGATCCCTTCTTGATCTGGCAGTCCCCTCCTAAGCGGAGCAGCTTCTTGATCCTTCACCCCCACTTTGATCCGGCAGGTCGGACCAAATTGTTAGGTTTCTGGGTATGAAACCTAACTGTCTCACAGCACACACTCACACAATAGCACCCAAATGGTAAGAAAAGAATGAAAATATGTATTCACATCAACCAATGTCATGTACAACCAGTAACTGGGAGCATAATCCCCCTCCACAGGATCAAGGTTCCTGTCTATACAATTGATATCAAAAACTCCCCTCTACCAGACCCCCCCTTGCCTTCTTATAAAGGCAGCCCACTTCTAACTACCCAACAACAATTAATTCCTAAACTGAACAATTAATTCTTCAACTGTTTTCTCTCTCCTGCACACCTATTACCCATCATAACATGTCATATTAAATCCTATCAAATGCAAGTGTAGAAAAATGGAAGCGGAGCATACCCAAACAAAGCCCTTGAGGCAAAACCAGTCCCCGCAGCAACAGACGCTGCAGCAGCAGTAGCAGCAGCAGACGCGGAGAAAAAGGCACCAGAAGACTGAAAGGCGTGAGAAGAGTGCAATCCGAAGCTCGAGTTTTGGTTTTTCCTCCACAGATCTAGAACTATAGCTATGCCTGCCATTGTTGGAACTTCCAATGGTTGGAAAGCCTAGCCCACCCAGTTTGTGCTTAGTTGACAGATTATTAGTGAAAACTTACCTATATTTTAATGAATATAAATAAAAATCAATACTTAAAATGTAATCAATTCATAATTTCACACACAATGAAATGGGAAAGACTTGAGAGCGTTGTTTACATAGACAAATGCAAAGAAGACTACAACCATGGCAATGAGATTAGAACTAAAAAATTCCAAGTAACTTACTCAGAACTCACAGGGTATCAAAATTATGAACCTACAATAGAAATAAGAAACCCATAATAATAAACTCACCCTACTATTTAGAAAAAAAAATGGAAGTTTCAAAAGGAGAGATGAAACATCTCAAGAACCCATATACATCTCACTAAGGTGATGCAACTCAAAACACCCCCTCCATGAAGTTAGGAACACTAAAACTCAAACAAACACAAAATCAGCAAACCCATTTAATCAAACCCAAAAAGAAAATTAAAATCAACAAAACCAATATGCTGCAGCCCAAAGAAGTATGAAGAGGAATCCTCCAAAATATCTTTCTTTTATGAAATTCTGGTCGCATCAACAACTACGATCAAGTCAACGACGTAAGGGCAAAATTCTTACAACGGCTGTCGCGCCTGCGGATGCGGAGGCGGCAAGATGGAGGCGGTCAGTGGCTGAGACGGAGGCGGTCAGTGGCTGAGACGGAGGGTGCGAGCTGAGAGGGGTTAGTGAAGTCTGCAAAGCAAAAGGAGGAAACTAACGATGGTGTACGACGCATTGTTGCACCACTTGATAGGAAATTTCGTTAGCTAAATTATTACACATTTTATTTCCTCCTTTGTTTTTAAAAATGTACACAATTTGGTTCTTGAATTTTTGAAGGGTTATAAATTTAATTTTTTTAAAATAGTAAAATAAATTGATTTAGTTCTTAAATATGTAAAAAAATAATTTATGGTAGAATAACGCCAAAATAAAATAATCTAATTTCCTGCTGGATTAATTTTAAAATTATGATTTTATGACGGCTAGTGTCATAAAATTAACAATATGGCTTTTCATATATTCAAAGACTAAACTAAATATTTTATTACTTTAAATCTTTAATTAACATTGTTTTACGTATGAGAATCAAATTAATCATTTATTCCTTCTTAAAATATTTAGATAAAAGTTCAAATTACCGGCTCGACCTGACCTGGTTAATCATGGATTGGTCATTTAGTGAACCAATCCAAATCGGTTCACTTATTAGCAAGCTAAAAAAATTTAAATTCGACTCAATCCACCATGGATTAGTGGGTTAAACAAGTTTACTCACTTAATTATAAGTTTTTTTTAAATAAAAAAATTATAATTTTTTATTTTAAATTTAAATAAATTTCACTCTAAAATGATGTTAAACTCCAAAACAATTTAAAAAAAAAACAAATATCATACAATCCAAGTGTAATCCAAAAACAAGCACAAAAGGCGAACAAATAAGATTTTAATATTGATAATATTTTTATTACTTGTCTATCTATAATATTAGAGTCTTGAATGGATAAATCTATAATATTTTTCTCTCTTGAAACATTTTTTTTATCTCGTCTACAATATAATAAAAAAATACTAATTAATAATATTGAAACACAATAATAAATGATTAAATTAAATTAGGTGGGTTGATGAGCCAATCTAGCTCACAACAAGTTCAATCCGCGTGAACCAGGTTAAAAATTAACCTGCATAAAAAAATTATACTTTTTTCAAACCCAACCCAGCTCAAATCCGTGGTGGGTCGGGTTGGCTCCTGGACTACAACTCATTTTGACCACACTAACCCAGGTAAGTCAGGTTCTAAGTGAGTCGGGCTGAAAATTGACCTATACAAAAAAAAAATCATTTTTTTCAAACCTAACCTGGCTTGAACCCATGGTGGATCGGGTTGGTCCGTGGGTTCTAGTCCATTTTGACAAAACTAATGGGAACCACATCACATAAGACCTTATCATGATATTTCACAATGGAGAGAGAACTTCCACATGTGTGTTTCACTCAGACTTCTTCTCCTTCACTAAGCCATTGAAGTTTGTATAGCCTGGGATGTGGTTTAGTGTCTATGTTCATCTTTGACACTAATCTTGAATTGACCACATTAGTACAACTACCTCCATCAATGATTACCAATGATACATTACCATTAATTGAACATCTTATATGAAAAATGTTCTCCCTTTGAGAGGCATCCATGACCTTAACTTGACTTCCCAACATTCTCCCAATCATCCCTCGTTAGCTTTCAATTCTCCATCACTTTCCTTTTCCTCTCCACCACTATCATTAAATTGACTTACCTACTCCCCATTATCCTTAAGAAGAACGATATCTTCTTTGTAGGACACTCATAAGCATAATGTCTCATGCCCAAACATTTAAAACATTTCACTTCTCTAGTCCGCTTTGGTGTATGTTCAAGTTTCTTTTGAGGTGTTTTTCCTTGGTTGGGTAGCGTTACATTGCTAGAAGAGGCAACGCCATCTTTTTTTTTTCTCTATCTCTCTAGTTTGAAGAATTAAAATTGGTAGAACTCTTTCTTTTAATTTGTTGTTCTACATGTATAGTCTTACGCAAAAGATCCTTCATCTCCACAAACTCCTACAACTCAACAACGTCTCTAATATTATGATTTAATCCATTAAGGAAATGAGTCATAGTTACCTTAGAATCTTCTTCAATTTTGGCTTGGATGATAAGTCCATCTCCTTATAATACTCTTCCATTCCTTTGCTTCCTTAAGATAATCTCTCAAAGTTTCAATTTTAAGTCCCTATGGAAGTTAGAAGGTACATACCGCTTCCTCATGACCTTTTCGTTTCAGCCCAAGTGTCCACCATAGGCTCCTCATCTATAATCTTCTCTCTCTAACTTGTTCCAGCAAATTAAAGCATATTCAGAAAATTCACCTGCTACAAGCCTTACCTTTTTCTCCTCACTATAATTATTTCAAGAAAATACATGCTCAATTTTGACCTCCCACTCCAAGTAAGCTTCAGGATCATTCCTACCCTTGAAAGGTGGCACATTCAATTTTACTCCTTCTATTCTTCCTTCATTCATATTTGGCCTTCCTTTTCTTGGTGGGGTTCTATTCTCTAGTTGATCAAACCTATCATGGAACTCATCTTGTTATTGCTTCATCAACCTCTCAAAATGTTGAGATAATGTAACAATTTGCATCCAAATATCATTCCATTCTATCATGATTAACAAATAGATCAAGGTAATAAGAACAAAATATATATATCTGGTGTTTGAAAATTTTCTCACACTCTTAAGTGTTTGCACTTAATAGATTGACTTATACTATAGTGAAACTCTCTTGCCTTTTACCATTCAAATTCTCCTTGGGTTCTTAGGAAATTCAAGAGATTATGGCCACACAAAAAAAAACAATCCCTTAATATATGCATAATAAGGCTAGGTAGACAAAGAAGGCTAGAAAAAGACTAAGCTAACAAATCACAATAGCAAAGGAGTAAAATAAAATTGGTAAACCAAAGAATTAACAACAATCCTTCAATACCACCAATATATTACAAATTACTCAAAAGCATGAATCATTCAACCTATTTTTGTTTATATAATACTGCTAAATTTTTTTAAAATTTTCACAAGGACCTAACTTTTGCAGTGATTCAGTATAAACACAAACAATATGAAAAAAAAGGTAAAAATAGAAGGGTGTTACCAATTTGACGTTCAAACCCTTAAACCAAAGCTTTGAATACCAAATGATGTAAACCCCATTTGCATAAAGATCGATTTACGATTTTTAGGGCTTAAAGAAAATTTGGGAAAGCTAGAGAAAAGATTGACAAAATTTTAGAAATATTGATATCTTGAGTTATAGAACTCTAATTGAGGTGTTTCCAAAACAAGATGAAAACTCATATTCTGAAGTTCAATTTTGGCTTAAGAAACACTTATTTGGACACAGAAAACAAAAGTTATGACTACGAGATAAACTAGATAGAATCGAGTTCTATAATTTGGGAGAAGAAAGAAAAACGAAGTGACAATGAAAATGGAAGGAAAGAGTCTCTCTTTCTAAAGGAGGCAATACACAAAGGATGGAAAGTCTTTTAACATAACCAAGGGTTCTTGAATCACTCAAGAACTTAGGAGAATCACTCTTACTAAGATAAAAGAGTAAAAAACTTTAATACTCTCTTTTGTCCCTATAGTTTTTTACTCAATTGAGTACCTATAGTTTTTAAATAGAGTTAATGTGGTCTTTTTCGTTAAATCAATGTTAATAGCTTCAGAAGGTGACCATGTGTTAGTTTAAACCCTCTTCTCCCTCTCTAACTCCTACTTCTTTGGCGAAAAACCCCATCATACATCCTAATGACACCTACTTGTTGGAGTTTTTAGGTAACATGTATATTATTTAAATGTGTTAGGGCCATAATCTGATTAGTTAAAATTATAAAGTGGTATGCTAATATTATGTTATAAAGTGGTATGCTAATATTATGTTTATAACTAAGGGCATAATTATCATAAAAATATTGTTGTATACATATCATAAAGTAATATTCAGATTTGATGATAGGTTAAATTGGAATTATTAAAATCTGGAATATGATTTACATAAGTTACAAAATCACTTATTGTCCCCTCGAGAGAAGGTAACATTACATAATGTATTAGGGTTTTATTATCTCTTTATTCTCATCAAGAGAGAAAACAAAAGTTGTATTAAGACCATCTACTTTTGGAATATCACATACCCATTGTCGTTGATATCATCATCCACATCCCTCTTAATGGCAAATTCAAGTACTATTACACATTCTATTTTCATCATGAATCAACGTGTGGGTCCATTATGGATTAATATATGATTATGCTATGCATTTTGGATCTATATTACCACCACCACCACTATGACACTCATCATCACCTACTCCCATCTTCCTCTTCAATTGTCGACATTGTTCTCAAAGCTCCTCTTCTTCCTGAGTTCCCCCAAACCTCCTCTCCTTCCCTTAACCTACCATCCCTTTTATTCTTGCCACCCAATTTGACTTTAAAACCTTAACCATTAGCACATTAAAGTTTATTGTCCTAATTGACTTTAAAACCTTAACCATTAGCACATTAAAGTTTATTGTCCTAATGGTTTAAATTGACATATAATTACCTTCTAATATTGCTAATATCAATTTAATGGAAGGATTACATAAATTATTTAGAAACTATATTTCACTTGAATAAATAAAAATATAAGTACAAAAATAATAATAAACCTAAATATCGATTAAATTAATAATTAAGCATATATTTTATATAAAGATTATTTTATATTTTCAATTATATTATTTGATATTTGGTTATAGAAGATATTTGAAGTAATTAAAATTTTATACTTGTTTTACTTAATTCAATTATGAGCTACATATAAAATAAATAAATAAATGTCAGTCCTCAATTTTTTATTTAAATAATAATTTCCATAAATTAGGAAGGTAACGTAGAACAATATTATACATAAGATCACTCTTTAGTTTTGTGCCCTTCTCTTTTAATCCCAAATCCACGGTATATTTATTATAACATGCACCAAGTTCCTCTATAGGAATCTATTTCTTTTTCCCAAATATTAATTGAAAATTTTTTAAGCATTTAATTTTCTCCTATTATCACAAGCTTTAGCGTCGCCCACTATAAAACATTAAAAACATAAAAGAATGAAATCCGTTTATTAAAACCGACTCTTTTTCTCCAAATAATAGAACTAATAGTAATAAAATTGACAAGAGAAAAGTTACAAACTTTCTTGCATTTTCTATTCAACAAATTGCTTATTTGGATTTTTCCACAGGATTTTACGTGAAAAAGAATAGAATGCGTTGAACAAAGGAATAAAGGTGGAATAAATTAAATTAAAATAAAATAAAATAAAAAGGAAAAAATTTTAAAATCATTAAAAATGGAGAACTTTCTCATAAAAGTTTGACTTAAATGGTAAGTAAGAAATAGTGCAGACAGTTAAAACTCTAACTGCACACTACGCTGTCAGAAACACTCCTGCCACCAGTTCATCACGTTCTTCATTTCTTCTGTCTTTTTATTATTCTTTTTTCGTCTCAACCAATAACCTCTCGCCCACAACCAAAAAAGCTGCTTCGCGTTCTCCCAGCCTCCGCCGGCGACCCCTCTCCGCCGCCGCGGCCACCGTCGCGTCTTTGCCCCCACTCGCACAACTCCGAATATTCCTCTTCCTAAAAAATAACCACCACTTTCATCTTCTTTCCCTAATTGATGCCCGCACTTATTCCTTTTCCACCACATTCCTCCTTCGCTTTCATCGGACCTTGAATCCGATCCACCCTCCGAACCTAGCGGAACCGTATGGGTGCGAACCGAAGAAAGAGCGAGGAACCGGAGGTGACGATGGATCACGTCTTGTTAGCGTCAGGTGAAAGCGCGCCTCAGAGAGAGGCGCGGATTCGCTCGCTCTTTGGGTTCTTCGACGCGCAGGGACGCGGGTACTTGGACCACGCGCTGATCGAGAGGGGACTTGCCGCGCTGGGAATGCCCTCTGAGAGCGACTACGCGCGGGACTTGCTTAGCGCGTGCGGTGCAGACAAGGATGGGCGAGTGGAGTACGGAGAGTTCAAGAGGTACATGGAGGAGAAAGAGGTGGAACTGTATCGGATATTTCAGGCGATCGATGTGGAGCACAGTGGGTGTATTTCGCCTGAGGAGCTCTGGCGCGCGCTTGTGAGAGCAGGTGAGCAATACACGCTGAATGCTCAGACTTGATTTTGGCTTGTCGTTTTGCGTCAAGGACCTGCGTTTTGGTTTTGGTTGTTCTGGGGAGAATCGCATATTGACTTGGTTTGCTTGTTTATTAAGCAGTTCTGGAGAAAATACTATATGTGAAGGAAAAATAAATGTGAGCTAAGAAATAAATTATATATAAGAAAAAACAATTCAGAGTTTGGAAAAATTAATAAGATTGTTTCCTTCATTTTTTGGCCTGACCATAAGTTATTTTTAGCTGATTTAATTTTTCCTAACATGGCCTAAAGTAACACATTGACTTGGTTTAGTAAACTAAGCTGTTAAGCCAAATTTTATGTGTGCGCTCTTAAATGATGATGACAAGGATTTATTAAATTGGTGTTTGTTTTCAATGCGCTTTTTATCAATGAGAGTTTACAGTCAGTTTATTTTGGTAACTTGGAACTTATTGGAAGATTATGATAGGAGTCACTTATAAGTATTGTTTTCAGTATGCTTTTTTATCAATGATGAGAGCTTATTACAGCAGGATTATGAATCACTTACTCGTTAATTGACAAATACACTGTGTTAACCGTTAATGGTTGTTGTATGATATATTAGATCACCCGCTATCGGAGTATCAACAAATGTTCTGTCAAGAACTTTTCGTTTGACATATATCTAATCCCTGTGTCAGGAGTGTTAAAAGTTCTATAACTAGTAAATGGGATCAATTATTTATTACATATCCATATCCCCAGCAAAGTTTATGTAACACGTAGCCGCCTTAAGATTCCAAAAAACAATGCGTCATGTGGAGATCCCCAACCAACCATGTAATAATCTCTTATATAAGTGGGGGAAGCATTCACATTATGAACTAGGTTAAATTGAGTATAAAATAAAATTCTAAGACGATTTCCTTTATTGTCTGATTTGTCAGATTGTACAGTATAAACAGCTTTATTTCTATTCTGATTGCAAATGTCAGCTAAATAGCAGTCTCTAATTTATTTAGTGTATTGTCTTTGTGGTTAGGTACTTCTTGGTCTTGATGTACTTTAGTGGTTATTTCATTCTATAAGCCACACTAGTCTCTCTTTTATAGGGATTCAGATTGATGATGTGGAACTTGCTCGATTTGTTGAGCGTGTTGACAAGGATCATAATGGGGTTATAACATTTGGAGAATGGAGGGATTTTCTGCTGCTTTACCCTCATGAAGCAACCATTGAGAACATTTATCATTATTTGGAGCGTGTATGCCTAGTTGATATTGGGGAACAAACTGTTATTCCAGCAGGTATTAGCAAACACATCCATGCAAGTAGCTATCTGATTGCAGGAGGTGTAGCAGGTGCTGCATCACGTACAATAACTGCACCCCTTGATCGTTTGAAGGTTGTATTGCAAGTGCAAACAACACGAGCTCATATAATGCCTGCAGTAAAACATATATGGAAAGAAGGTGGTTTCTTAGGATTTTTTCGAGGCAATGGCTTAAATGTTCTTAAGGTGGCCCCTGAGAGTGCTATTAGATTTTACACCTATGAGATGCTAAAGGGCTTCATTGTGAATGCTAAAGGAGAAGGGACAAAGGCTGATGTTGGTACTATGGGACGGCTTCTAGCTGGTGGTACGGCTGGTGCTATAGCTCAAACTGCAATATATCCTTTGGATCTTCTTAAAACACGAATACAAACTCATGCTTGTGAAGGTGGAAAATTTCCCAGTCTTGGAAGCCTGGCAAAAGATATATGGGTTAAGGAAGGACCCCGGGCATTTTATAAGGGTTTGATTCCTTCTATTCTGGGGATTATCCCTTATGCTGGCATAGATCTTGCTGCATATGAATCGTTGAAAGACATGTCCAAGATATATATTCTTCATGATGAAGGTAATGAACATATTTTGTATGTCGTGTTCAATGCCAGATGTGCTATAATTGTGTGTTGAAATTCTGAGGTTTTCTGTAGACCCTGGTCCTCTTGTACAATTAGGATGTGGGACGGTATCAGGTGCCCTTGGAGCAACCTGTGTTTACCCATTGCAAGTTGTTAGAACAAGGTAAGCTTTGGTTGTGTAATGTCTTAGTTGCAGCTTAACATATAACAAGTTAATTTCCTTTTTATAGAAATTAGAACTAACATGGCTGTTTATTTCAGAATGCAGGCTCAACGTGCTTATATGGGGATGGCAGATGTATTCAGGAGAACTTTTAAGCATGAAGGTTTAAGGGGATTCTACAAAGGATTATTTCCTAACCTACTCAAAGTTGTTCCAGCTGCTAGTATTACTTATTTGGTCTATGAGCATATGAAAAAAGGCTTGGATTTGGAGTGAAGAACTTTGTCGCTTCATTTGGTAATTACTCTAATTGACATGGCTGACCATTGGCAACTACTGAAGTGGTTCTGCATTAGACATTAATTACAAGAATAAATTCCCTAATTGATTTTATGTCAATTGTTTAAATCATTGTTAAATAACATCTCTTCAAAATTCTTGAAGGACGAAATTGGTTTGTCCTGGATGCTGCTTCATGAAACTAGTTAGTACGAAGCTGCATATCCTTGAGCAGATTTTGTTGTATGCTAGACTGTACACACAAAAAAAAACAGTTAGGATCCGATTTTGTAACATGTAATGCCTCACATTTGCTAATCATTATCTAACAATTGGTTCTTGTATTTGTTTGACTTCCCATCCCCCTTTAAAATGATAAATTATTTTTTGAACTTCTGAATACTTTTGTATCTTTTGAGTTAGTTTGTCACTCTAATGTATGTCTTTGTCATAATGTCATTTTAAATTTGCTGAAGTCTGCCTGAAGATTATCACATAATTTATTTAGACATTGCTTTGGTGTTTAAATTAAACAGTTTTTCTAAATACGATAGTTTCATCTGCAAAAAGTAATGTTATATCCTGTTTGGAAAAGCTTTCGAAGAATGTAATGTTTAAATATTTTTTTTGCAATAGCTCTAAACAAAATTAATTCCTTCTATACCAGCGATTATAATCTTTGATAAAAGAGTTTGGCAAATGAACTTAATCATAATGTAGCATGACAAAGGACAGCATATTTTACTACACCTATGTCCAAATACATACACACACACATTTTATTGTAGAATGAACTAATGTTTGTAATATGACACTTTTAATCACTTTTTAACGAAGCAAGCTTTAGCAATCGAACTGGTATTTTCATAATTTCAGTAACTAGATTAAGTCTGCAATATTTCATAGTATTTAAAAACTAAATCATATTAATAATTTGTTTCTTCTAAATAATAATAATAATAATTTGGTTATTGGTTTAATTTGCGATGTCAAATAGGATCATTAGGGGATTGCTGATTGCAGGGGTGAGAGTCTATATTGTCTTAGGGCTAAGGGTGAAGAGTGGAACCTGTTTATTTATACCATATTAATTGTTACAGTCACCTTGTGTCTGCAAGCTTTTTGAGTGTGTGTTGCAACCTGATTGCACCTTTACCATATTTCTATTCAAATAGTTTTTAGTAGAACATATAAAATGGGGGTTTCTTCCTACACCCCACGTTTACCCCAATTTTCACTGATGCCGATTTTAATCAAACAAATTATATATATAATATATTAAATTAAATAGGTGAATAATAGTTATTGTTTATCAACCTGTATTTATTGTGTTGCCCGTTATTTACTCTCCCATAGCACTACCAAATCATTTCTTCTTTTTCACTGAATTCATTTCTTCTCTTCACATCTTCGTGTTTGTTGAAGCTTATAATCTCCTGAATACTAGAAGAAGAGAGTAATCGTTTGAAATAGAGATATGCAAAGATTGTTCTTTATCAAGTTTCCTGAGAACAATTTTTCAGATTTTGTATTTTATTTTTATTTTCTTGTAGGTTTAATAGGTTCGGAGGTCCCTATATTTGCGGATTCGTTTCAATTGGGTCCTCCAATTTTGGAAGTGATCAATTGAGTCCCTAATTTAACAAAATTGAGTTAATAATACCCTTTCCGTTAAATTCAATGAACGACGTTAACTTTTTAAACAAGTGGCATGCTGAGGCATCATTTTATTTGCAGCTGGCACAGTTTGAGTTGAATACGTGTATTTTATATCATTTTAAATTGTAAGTAAGAAGCAATCTGGTGGTTTGAATTATTTGAGTGGTGGAATGCATGAAAAGAATGGAAAGAGACGAAGATGTTGACGATTGTGAATGATTCCATTCGATGGTTTGAAATATTGAGACTCACTTTATGTGAGAACTTTGAATGCTGAACAAAAGTCCCGTCCAAGTTTGCTTCGTTTTTAAATGTCTCAACCTTATCTCATACAAATAAAAATAATAAATCAGAACTGCTACATTTTTTTCATTTCAACAAAAAACATCAGAGTGAGTGGAAGCAGACTTTTCAAAATTTGAAGAACAAGAAGAAGACGATGAAGATGGTGAGTGAAGTCTGAATTGAGAATCGAAGGAATTGCGAAGTGGAGAGATCGATCGGTGAATGGAAGCGATGGTGTGGGAGGGAGTCATGGAACTCACCAAGTGAGCGCAGGAGAAGAAGATCGACCCTCTTTTGTGGTCAATTCAGGTCAGCGCCGCCCTCAACTCCGCCGGCGTCTCCCTCTCTTCCGTCAACCTCGCACACCGTCTCGTCTCCTACATCTGCTTCGACAACCACGTCCCCCTCGCCTGGAAGCTTCTCGAGAAAGCCATGGCCGTCAGAATCCTCCCTTCCTTGCTCGCCCTCTCCCTCCTCTCCACTCGTGTCCTCCCCCACCGCCACCTCCACCCCGCCGCCTACGCCCTCTACATCGACCTCCTCAACCGCCATGCCTTCTCCCTCTCGTCCAGGAATGGATCTATGAAGGATGTACTGAAAGAACAAACCTTGTCCCAGGAAGCTTCAGGATCAAACAATTTGGCGAATTTTGAAGGCGAGAGGTGACCGTCCTGGTGCGGCTGTTGATGGTTAACGGATTTACCCTCTTTCATGGTGGAAGAAGAAGCAATGAATAAGAATAAAAAACAAAGAGTAATCGAGAGTGAAAAACTTCACACAGAATTCGGGATTTCGACAACGCTGGAGGGTGAAAAAAGAAAATTAGGGTTTAGGATTAGAAAGGAAAAGGGAATCTGAATGCAAATTAAAAATTGCAGAAATTGGTTGTTAATGTTGGATCTAGCATTTCATCTACATTAACAGTAACAACGCAAAATCTATCTCTTTTTTCCCTAAAATCTCAACAATCAAATAAGAGATTACTTTTCTGCTGTGCCACGTATTAAGTTCAAACTGTGCCACCTGGAAATAAAAAAATGCTCAGCATGTCACCTGTTTAAAAATTTAACGTCGTCCATTGCATTTAACGGAAATGGTATTATTGACTCAATTTTGTTAAATTAGGGACCCAATTGATCACTTCCAAAATTGGAGGACCCAATTGAAACGAACCCGCAAATATAGGGACCTTCGAACCTATTAAACCTTTCTTGTACAACAAATGACATAACAATTGTTTTATACTTATTGTGTTTGTGTTTGAAATGCTTAATGTATCCATTCATTGTTTGTAAATTTAAACATATTGTACATTACATTTATGGTAAAAATAATCAATTAGATATTGTATATAATTGGTTAGATTTTCTCCAAATATTATATGCTTAACAAGGGCAAACAATTGTGTAGTAATCGATTACATTAGTTATATAATCAATTAAAACACGTTGTTATGCCAACATATGTTTGTTTAGTTCATTGATCTGTTTAGAATGGAAATTGATTTGAAAATTTGCTTAAGTGTTGAACTTAACCTATTACATAAGTTTCCTAATCGGTTAAATTGTTTATCTTGTGAAAATCAATTTCATTTTAAGCCTTAATTGTTTAGAATGGTCATATATGTTTTTTATTAGCTTGTATAAATTGCATAATCGATTACATGCGATATATAATATGTTAAATCTTAAATAGATGTAAAATTGTTAAAGTAGAAGGAAAAACTTAATAGATTACATTAATTGCTGAATCGATTAAAGTGCGTCAGGATTCAAAAATCCTATAAATAACCGTCTTGCACGCTATTTCAAAACAATCTTTGAACTATCAATTTCATAACTAACTTTTCGATTGAATATTGATTGTAAGAGCGTCTAAGAATAAGTCTTGGAGAATCAAAGATCACATTTGAGTTAATCATCAAGATTCTTGCAAGAAAACTAAGCTGAAAGAGTTCTGATCAATTATGCACTACTAGTGTACTACTGTGAAGATCAAGTTCATCATTTACAATCAAATGGATGTGTTCCTGTTCAGGTTAGGCAGGAGGAGAGATTCGTGGTGTTCTTCATTGAGAGTTGGGATTTCTCTCAAGGTGTTTAGAGAGTTGGGATTGCTCTCTAGTTTGGTAAGATTGTGAGGTGTTCACATCTTGAACTATAATGCACTACTGTGAAGATCAAATTCATCATTTGCAATCAAATGGATTGTGTTCCTGTTTAGGTTAGGCAGGAGGAGAGATTCGTGGTGTTCTTCATTGAGAGTTGGGATTGCTTTCAAGGTGTTTAGAGAGTTGGGATTGCTCTCTAGTTTGGTAAGATTGTGAGGTGTTCACATCTTGAACTGTAATGCTTTGTTCTTTTGGAGTGATTTGGGGGAGATGATTTGAATGGATTTGAAGGTAATTTTTTTGTTGTTTTTTTTTAGTGGATTTGTGGGTAATTGAGAGTGGATTTGGAAGTAAAGTTTATGAGAATTAGTGTAGGATTTGATTGATGTGACCGATTTAAAAAATTTGTTTAATTGGTAGAAATTAAAGATTACCAAAATGTCCCTAGTAATATAAAATGTTATTTGTTAATGTTATATTTAATTGTAAAAATATTTATAAAGAGTAAAAAGTTAAAAATAATAATTAAAATTAATTTTTTAAAAGTAAAAAAATTATAATTTAGTAAAATGAATTTATTAAAAAAATTATAATTTTTAGAAGTAAAATGAATTTAGTAAAAACATTATAATGCTTAGAAGTAATTTGCAAATAACATCTATTAGAACATCAATTTTCAATTTTTGGAACTGCTTATCAATTATAATAATTAGTTTTAATTATATAAAAAAGTATTTGAATGAATTGATTTCATCATTTGATTATTGTGGTATAAATTACAAAATTGATAACCTAATTGGAAAGAGTAAAGGGGACAAACTCTACCAATTTAGCTCTAACAATTAACCTAAATAAAGGAAAAAATAGATATACAACAATTTGCTAATAAAGACTAATTATTATAATTTAAAACTAATTATTATAATTGATACTACTAAATCTATAATTGGATTTATTCCTACCACACTACCACACCCACAGTGTTGTTTATTTATGCCTACAACAGTATACAAAATTGTTAACAGGCAAAAAACCACTATGAAACTGGGTTAGCTAAACACAATCACCCTTTCACAACGTTGGCTACCTTCACAAGTGCAACACAGAGGTCCAGTAAGACCAACACATTCCTACAACAGCTTCACCTATCTCCACGCGACTTCACCAAACTCCACCACCTTCACGTACGTCCACAACCTTGACAACTCCTTCACCTGCAAGAAAAACACAACAAAAGGTTACGATGTTGTTCCATACTCGTGTTGCTTCAATGACTGCTGCATTGTCCCCTTCCTCACGCACTGCTTCTACACAGTCTACATCCTCCGGTCCTTGGTGCACCTCCTCATCTTACCCTCATGCATCCACTGCTCCATAATCCTCTTCAACTCGTCCTCCTTAGTCACGCCCACAACTTCGACCGCCAACCATTAATATTCAATCACACCACCGACGATGGCAAGCAGGGAACAACGATGAAGGCTGCTGGAACCGCGACTTCAACGCTTCAAACAAAACGCAAAAACCAACCTTGTAACCGAATAAATTTCTGCGTAGCCGAATACCCAAATACAACTTTTCTCTGTGTTCTGCGTAACCCAATACGCCAAACCAGTAACCGGATACACCTTTGCCATTCCAACTTCTGCACCAACCCTTCACGCCGAACTTCTCCATCTTCAGCTCCTTTTCCTCATTCAACCTCTCCTTCCCCATCTTCAACGCATCTTCATTATCAACAATGGCAGCCAATCTCTGCATTGCTAGGCTGCCACACTTACATACTTGGGCTGCCAAAGTGAAGGCTGTCAAAGTGAAGGATGCCAAACTTGGGCTGTCAAAGTGAAACCTATGTGAATTAGTGAATGCAAAACCCAGCAAACCCGGTCAGCCATGCTCACACTATTTATGCATTATTATTTATTATCCATTGGAATTGAATATGCACTTCATAAATCCAATATATTTGTTTTTAGTATCTGGTATAATGAAATGTTTTAAGGGCATAAAAGCCATTTCCCATTAATTCATCGCAAATCTTCTCAGTTATGCGAGTGATTCAAAAACCCCCTACCTCGCAAATCGCCTCATTTCGCTCCTCACAAATCGGCTGAAGCAAACATGGCTGGAATGTGCTTTCGTCGCTCGCAAATCCGCATGAACAGTAAAATCTGTTCATGTGAACACAACGTAAGTGATTTTGTGTGGGGTAAGAAGTACATTGAGAGGGTACATCTTTGTATTCTTGTAACTCAATCATTATAGTGAAATCTCTTCAACTAAGGTTGTTGAAAGAAGATTGAATGTATGCTTAACCGAACCAGTATATATCATTGTGTTGATATTTCTCTCCTTTCTCTTTTATTGTTGATTCATATACTTGTTTTATTGATTTCAAGAAAACTCAAAGATTTTGAGAAGCTTTTGAAAAGAACAAATTTTTAAAGGCCTAACCAATTTGCCCTCCTTCTTGGTTGAGATATAAGACATCACTTTTCTAATAGTTTTGTATATAGTTTTTCCTTTGTATTATCAATGCAAAATGTATTTTTGACATCCATTGATATAACTTTGTATTATTAAGAATAACTAATGGAAGCAAGGTATATATTGTCTCCAATCGTACAACTTTGTTGCATAAGTTTTTATGTAGTTTGTCCTTTTATACTGTGAATAACTTTTGACCACTGATATAGTCTTATTTCTCAATATCTTACTTTATTAAACTTTTTTTCTTGAATATCCACTTTACTTTAACAATGATCTTGTCTTTTAGTTCAACTAGTTTTTAAATGTTATTTTTTTTAACTGTTCATGGTCATATTGCATAACTTGTAATGAGTTTATGTTGTTTTAACTTTATAAATGGTCTTATAAAGTATTTTAAAGAATTTTTGTGGGACAAATATGTTTTTAGTTCTTTGAATTTGACATGAAATTGGAACTCGTCCCTATTAGAAAGTTTGATATTTCTTAGTCTTTAAACTTTAAAAGTAAGTGGATATGGTTCTTTTAATTTCATTACTTGATTTTTTTTTTGACTTGTCAAACACGTTTCATGCTAGTATTTAAGTTGTTTATACTGTTTAACACATTTTCATTTTAATATTCATTAAAAAAATGTATTTAACACGTCAGTTGAGTTAAAAAAAATTATATCCATTCATTTGAGAAGCAAAATATATTAAAATTAAAAAAATTTAATTTTATGTCAAAATTCAAATACTAAAAATATACTTAACCCAATTTTAATGATATGACAATATTTTATGGAAAGTATATATATATATATATATATATATATATATATATATATATATATATATATATATATATATATATATATATTAAAAAATAATAAGTTAAAAATTTATTCATTAAAAAGTTTCAACTATTCATATATTTATATAAATATATTTTGTTAAACATTGTTACGAAAAGTACAACTAACCATATTTTTATTTATTCTTTTACAATTGAGAAAATGCTTTATAAAACATGAAAATGAAAAAAAATTATTTTTGAGAGTACTTTCCAAAATCTTAAAAATTAAAGTATGTAACAAGGACATTTGAAATGATAAAAAGAAAATTCTAAAAATATTTTTTAAATAATCTTTTCATTTTTACATTTCAAAATGTATCTTTGGTTACATATTCTTGTTTTTCATATTTGGAGAGTATTTTTTGCACCATGAAATTCAATGGTGTTTTGCAAAAATATTTTCTTAAAATTATAAAAACCACAACAAAATTGTTTCTAAAAGAACTAATGAGGAGACATTTTCAACCAAAATTTCGTGAGAAAGAAAATTTATTTTAATTAATATTTACAATTCTAGAAGCATTGTTGTAAGAAAGGGAGAAGCAAACGTAATTTTAACTAGTCCTTCTTATACTAGAAGCATTATGACAATATTAGAGAGAGAAAAACATGAAAGGACATTTGTAGTACATGGGGAAGTGCATGGCGCAAAAGAAATAAGAGTGTTTTGAAACGTTGGAGTTAAATAAGGGTTTATTTTACATAAAAAATTGAGTGAAGATAATAAAACGAGGTGTGCAGGAAGTAAACGAGGGAGTATAGATAGCAACAGAAGCGTCAATGTGTCAATCTGGGCCGACCCAAATATCAACACAACAGCTTTATAATTCGATTTCCCACTTTTTCTTCTCCCTTCTTTGCTGCTGCAAAACCTAGGGTTAAGAGTTTTTCTTAGGTTTTCAGCCGCTTTCTGCACACAATGGTGAGTCTTATTTTTCGCATTAGATCTGAGATTGTTTCTTCAATATTTGCTTTGTATTTTCATTTATCTAATCGTATGCATTTTTACCTCTAAATGATGTCTTATGAAACAAAGAAGAGAATGACAAATTTTTCTTTCTTTTGATAAATGTGGTTCCTGAATTGTTTTGGTTTTAAACAAAGTTCAGACAAGTTTTTTTATAATTTTATTGTTTGATAGAACCTTTCCGTGTTATTTTTGTGTAGAAGAAGTAAGATATAATTTATATTCATATTGTATTCTGCCTGAAATTTGCTTCTCTGTTTTTATAATTGAATAGGTTCTTCAAAACGATATTGATTTGCTGAATCCTCCGGCTGAGTTGGAGAAGAGAAAGCACAAGCTCAAGCGTCTTGTTCAGTCACCAAATTCTTTTTTCATGGTACAGAATCTCTTATTATTATTATTATTATCATTATTATTATCATTATTATTAATATTTGGAATGGAAAATGTTATTAATTTTTCTATTTATGAAAAAGCTCTATTAGTAAACTTTAGATTATTTGTTGCAGGATGTCAAGTGCCAAGGCTGCTTCAATATGTAAGTAGGATCTATTTCTTTTTATTTTAAATTTTTTTGATTATAATGATATATGAATTAATGATGGGAATTTGACTATGCAGAACAACTGTGTTTAGCCACTCTCAGACAGTTGTGGTATGTGGTAACTGCCAGACAGTGTTGTGCCAACCAACAGGTGGAAGAGCCAGGTTAACGGAAGGGTGCTCATTTAGGAAGAAGGGAGATTGAATAGTGCAGTAATCAAGGTTTTCTCTAGTGCTCATTTAGGAAGAAGGAAGATTGAATGGTGCACTTAGATTGAATGGTGCAGTAAAAGGTTTTCTTTATCAATGGTGTTGAAAAGTGTTTTTATATGAAATCAATTTTAACTATGTATTAATTTTTGTTAAATTGTACTACCTAATCCTCTTTTTAGTACTTTCTGGATATTTATTTAACAGATTTGCTTACTCAATGAATATATAGTGCAGTTTGGATATTTATTTTTGCAATGAATGTAATGAACATGCATTGTATATATTTGTGAAGTGCATTTGAATTATAATACATCTTCTTGGGTTCCTTCCATGTCGACTTTGATTTTCCATGTGTAAGTTACCATGGTTTACTTTCTTGTGTGCCTAAGGCCGAGCGCTTCCTTCTTTAGTGAGGGGTGGCGTGGTATTCCACGAGAGAGGGTATTCTATGTGGCGCACTCCTTTTAAGGTGCGTAGGCACAAATAAATTCAACAATGAAAGGGTTCCTTGGCTGCTTTCCTGCTCTAGTTTTAGCAGTTGAAGCGACAAGATTTACCCTACATCATAACAAAGTTGCTGCATATATATGCTCAAAAGGCTTCTATTGTCTATAGCTTAGATGTTGAGTCGTAGTGGAGCTTCCTAATGGGTTTAGGATGACTGTTTTTTGTTTGGACCTGTAGTATAATCAGTTTCTGTTCATGTCGTTTAATCAGTTTTTTCTCTTTAGCAGATGTTTGTCTTTCACTACTCAACTGTAAAACTAATGGGAATTGGAACCATGGTATCATACATTAATTGGCCATTTGGTGCATTTTTTATTTGAATTTGCAAGCGTTACTTTAGACCAACTCGAACAGATTTTACCTATCAAACCCATGTTATGTTAGTGATAGAGGATTGCTGGATATAGGCTATGTTAACATCAACCCCATGACTCTAGTCTTATCCTTCTTTGTCATTGATTTTGTTGCTGACTGTTCCTCATTATCGAACTCATTCTTCCTCATGTTTCAATATGGTGTCGTCATAGAAGTATGTCTCTAAAATTTGATTCTTAGTTAAAGTCAAAATACTAGACTATTAGTGTGTTTTTATGAGCATAACAAGGTCAAGAGTGGGTATTAAAAGTGATTAGTGGGAGTAAAACAATAAAATTGAATCAAATAAAGGAAATAGGGAAAATTTTGTATTAAAGAATCATAAGAACACCATGTGATAGTGAAATGTAGAGTTGTTATTTGAGTTCGTTGTTTATGATCCTGACTTTCTAAAACCAAATTTTATTTTTCTGGTCCATAGGGGGTTTGTTTAAAAGTCCTAGTCACCAAAAGTTTCATGTAAAGTGTGGGACTGACTTTTCAGAATTAAATTAGTTATTTTTAATTCATTTTCAGTTATTATTTTATTTTGTTCAATAATTTTCAAGTTTATATGATATTTTATTAATATTTTTTGTATTTTTACTCTAAACATCTTTATGTAATCTTGAATGCCTAAGAATAATTATAGGTTAATAATTTTATTTCACAAAGATAGGTTTTTATTAATTAATAAAAAATAGATAGTTTTGATATAACTTAGGATAATGAATTAGTGGAATGATTATTTTGTATATATTTTAAAAAATGGAAGTTAATTATATTTGTTCCTATTAATGAAAACTTATTATTTCTAAAATAAAATATGAATATTGATTTTATAAAAAAATTATTTAATTTTTTTTAATTGTAATTATATTTAAGATATATAATATATAATTTCATTATTTTGAAAATTGACTTTGTTAAAACATAAAAATAAAGCATTTTTTAAAGAAAAAAGTATTAAAAATAAGTAAACTTTTATAAATATAGATATTGTTTATATTTGAATATAGTCGTAGAAGCACATTTTTTTTAATCTTTATGTGTTTTGAAAATTTATATAAATTTATTTCGTTAAATTATTTAAAATAAATTATAGACAAATAAATGTTTAATTTACTTTTAGTTTTGACATTTAAAATATAATAAACATATTTTATTTTAAAAATAAATAATTCTATAAAAAAGAAAATAAGTTATAGTTTTTATCTAGGTTTTATACTGCTACTTAGTTTTGAGTTTTTTTTTTCAAAGTCATCCTAACTTTTAAAATTTCAGCCTTATATTTCGTTAAAAATAGTTTTTGCAATTGACGTGTGTGATACGCTGTCTTTGAAACTATTAAATTAATATTACTTTTTAAGACAATTTCAGTATTGCCAAGTCAAAGTAATCCTAAGTCGTCTTTCAAGGTAGATTCATCATTGATTATCTACATATAATTGTTATTATTGTTCAAATTTTAAATTAATTAAAGTACATTCTTAATTAATTTGAGTGTGATCATGCATTTATCTCCTAACCAAATAAAAGGCTAATTAATCAAAGTAAATTCTCAATTAATTATAGTTGAAATTATTACCACCAACCAAAGTACATTCTCAATTGATAGTAAAAACTCGTTTAATTATATGAAAGTTCCTAAATTTCATCAAAGTAGATTCTCAACCAAACTTAGAAACCTTTGAACTCATATGATTAATATGCATGTAGATTTAAACATGTGATGATGCAAAAATCATTACTTTTAATATGATTGAGAAATGAAAGACACATAAAGAGAGCAACTCAAATAAATAATCAAAAGAAACAATTGCATTAATTCAACTTAACCTCATAGTTCATAATGAAATTACAGTGGAATAGCCCTAAAAGCTTACCCCTCCATGAATGAAGTGAAACACATGAAATAAAAGTGAGAGGAGGGGTTGATGATTGCTTCCAGTGGAGGAGTCTGAGAATGGTGGTTGTGGAGGCGGTTGGCGACGCGACAGTGGCAAGGTAAGGGAATTAGGGTTTCTGTGGAGAAGATTTGAAGGAGATGTTGACGTGGTAGGGTTGATGTGACAAGGGTGACGATATGTCAAATTTTAACTGGTTTATCATGGTGTGTTAGGATCTGGGACACGTGGCATAATCTGGTTCAATCTGATTTAGGAGGGGTGTATGTAGGGGAATTTAGGGGCTGTAGCAGAAAAGGTTTAGTGTCTAGGCTTACTTGTTGGGCTTGGTTTAGAAAAGAGGGGTGAATCATTGTAAAAAGATGGGTGCATTAAGCCCTTTTACTTTAATAAATTAATTTCCTTTTGAGACTTCTGATTTTGGGTTTTGATTTGCAATTTTGGACCAATAAAGCTTAATTTCAGCTACACAAATAAACATTAGAACATCCAAGAATAATTTATGTGCAAAAACTCACTTTTTACGTCTCTTTAGTTTCCAAACCCAACAATTCCAATCATCACAGATTCACTTTAAATCAACCATTTAAGCACAAGAATCTCACTAAAATTTTAAATTTTAAAACATAAATGTGGGCATACATATGCACTCATCAGTGAGGAAGGTTTAACTCAGGGTTAAATCAAATTACCCTTATCTAAGAATCTTATCGCGATATTTGGGTTGAACAATCTGGTGAAAGTGGTCTTCAATTGAAAGTGGCTTGTTAATTCCTTGAAAACGCAACATAGGTCAGGTCAGTGTTGTGAAAATCTCCAACTTGAAGACGCAACATAGGGTTTCTCCTCCCTTTTCGTTCCGGATCGGGAGTATTTCGCAAGAAGGGGATTTCAGATTGCAGCATTTTGGGGTTTCCTTTTCTTGTGTTTCAGATCTTGCAAATTTTAAGGATTTCAGATTAGGGTTTTGAATCAGGGTTGATTTTTACGTTTTGGGGTTCTTTTCTTTGTTTGCAAATTGGGTTTCCTTTTCTTGGGTTGATTTCGCGTTTTAGGTTTTGGTATTCATTATCTTGCAAATTGGGATTTCTCCTTATCTTGCTCCTTGTTTTTAATTGCTTTGTGTTGGGTGGTGGTGGAATGGTGACTCCCCTTTGTTTTTTGTATTCTCTATGCGTGAATGGACAAAGGAGAGAGGGAAAGAGAATGAAGATTTTGGATGATGACCATATGGGTTTCGAGAGTGATATTGTATATGCGTTGAACATTAAAAATGATGGTGCTGGAATGATGTGTTGATTGTGGGTTCAGGATGAAGAAAGGGCTAATGGATTGTTGTTTTTCTATTTGTACATGTGAGATGTGATAATGTCTGTGTTAAAAGAATGGAGGTTTATGGTGATGATGAAGGTGAAGAAAAGGTAGATGATGGACACACATCATTAAGTCATGGCACGCAACAACAACGACACAATTTCATTTAACTCTATATTAAACTTTTTCCATGTCATTAATTTTTATTTTTAAAATTTACATCTTAATTGACCTCAGCATGCCATGTATTACAAAACTAGACACCTCATTCACTTTTGCTCAGATGGGCTGCACTACTATGTTTTTAACGTCGTAAGCTAAAATGACCATTTTGAACTGTTTTTAACGAAATATGGAGCTTGACTGAACTTTTTTAAAAGATAGGACTACTTTGAATAAAAAACCCAAAACTAGGGACCAAATGATGTATTAAACCTTTTATCTAATAGTGTTAATATAATATAAACATCTTAGATGTTAATACAATTGTATAATTTGATTTAGGAACTAGTGGATATGATTTAGTTACCAAACCATTTATTTTCATTTATATCAATATGTTAAGTTAGTCAGAGAACTTTTGAATATTATTAAAAGTACATTTTCAGAAATAAAATAGTTAACCTATTATAAGAAAGTTTATGGATTACTCCTAGTATATAGGGTTTTATGGTTTTATGAATATTTGATTCTATGAAATTTTTTAATTAATAAATAATTTTTTAGTTTTATGAGATTTTTTTTGTCTTAATTCATGTGAACTAGAGCCCAATTCTATAAGATGAACTAATTTAATTGATTTAGTCAAATGTATCAATTTAAGATTATTATTTATTAGGTAGTTTATTCCTTATAAAATAATGGTAAAGACTCAATCATACATACACTAACACTTACATTTCCTTTTTTCTTTTTCATATATATATATATAATTAATTAATTAATTGTTAAGTGTGTTTTATAAAAGGGTAGCTTTTTATTCTATGGACTTAAATATTAGCTTACATACAAATTGATTTTAAACATCTTAAACTTCTCTTACTAAGAAAAGATATAAATGACTTTATCCTTTTTTATGAAAATCATAGTGGCAAAAATGATGCACCCTTTTTTCAATGTAAATTTTGTGGACAACTTTGGTATCACACAATCCATACAGGACAAAGGTAAAGAAAATAGATTCTATTAAAGTCGATGTTCTACTTACTTATAATTCTAAGATTACACATGACATGATGATAACAAAACACAAGGAATGCTACATCATCCATATGAACTTGAAGCCTAAAAGTACTTCAATGGAAAACATATGTTGTTAAGACAAAAATTATCTAGAGAGAATAGACTGTCTAACAACTCATATTTTGAAGTTGAATAGATCTTATACACTTTTAAAAGCACATTTAAAATCAAATTTGTGGTGTAATGTTTTCTTTTATGTTCTAGAAAACTACAAGAAAAAGAAAAGACAAAAGAGCAAAAAGAAAAAGTAACAAAAAAGCACAAAATCAAAAATCAAAAAGTAAGGTATATTCCACACCACCATCACTACTTTTTGGTGTGTATTTGTATGTTGATTTGCTGACTGTTTTGCCTCTGATTTTCACGTCCAAATGGTTTGTACCAGCAACTGATCCATGCATTTGAAACTAGAAAGAGTGGCCTGGTGGCTCATGTGCTTAAAATTTTCTAAAAGACCAAAAACCACCTTTTCTACTTTAGTCATTTTTTGTTTTTGTGATCTATTATTCTAGAGTATTTCTTTAAGAATTTCTTTTTTTGTTCTACACCAACATAAGGCTTTTAACCAAGCAAGCTATATAAACCTTTTAATTTAATAATAATAATTTAAATACATATTACTATCTATCATCTATTTTATCTCATGTAAATATTTCTCCTGGATTATACAGTTCCCATCTACTTTAACACGTTCAAAAGGATCTTGGATCTAGTTATTCCTTTCCTATGTCCAATGGTTAGTTGAATATTAATCTTAATCATTCTTAGTCATCCTAGAACATTGTCATATTGAATTTTCTTTGTTGTTTCATTATAAATTTTGTTAAAATAAAACCTATTTACTGTCACGCTTGTCTAATGGAAATTTTTATTGACTAATGCCAATGGATAATTATTATGGTTGTTTATTTTTTTTTGAGAGTTCACTCCCTCTAGTCATAAGTCCAACAAAACCACTTTCACATCCATGCGAGCCTTCATCTTCTTCACCTAACAACTAACTAGCCAAACTTTAACGGTTATGACTCGTTAGAGGCACCATAGACGTGAGAAGCTTTGTGCAAGCCATTTTCCCCATATTTTGCTTGAACCCTAAGAGAGTGAAAAGCTCTATTATGTCTGGGTCACGATTCTTATGTGTTCTCTGGTTGTTGATGAAGGCGCGATCTGTAGTTTTAATGGAGGTTGCGAGGCAGGTAGTGAAAAAGCTCGTGGTGTCACAAAGGTTGGGCAAAGGTGAAGGAACGTCGCGAGGCAAATGCGAATCTGGGTTTTCTAGTTCTTGTTGTTTCTTTGATTTACAGGTGGTGATGGTTTCGCGTTTTGCAGAGACAAGGGCTGCTCGCAGTGGTGCTTAATGACGGAGGCATGGCGCCCTGATAAGGAGAAACACAATTAGGTTTTTGTGCTTCTCTAGTTGTCTTAGCAGGTTGAGGTTGCTGGTGAGGATGATGGAGGTGCTGAGCTTTGTGGTTGTGGTCATGGAAGCGCGACTTGGGATTTCTGGGTGGCGCGATTCAGCTTTGCGGCGCGACAGTGGTAGCGTCTTCGCGACGACTTTCCGGGGCTAGGGTTTTGCAAAGGAGATGACGACGAGGATGATGAGACAATGACGATTTGGGGTTCAAAGGGTTTTCCAAATTGGGTCTCTGTGGCATAATTTTTCTATTTTTTTTTAATTTATTAAATTCCATGTCATCAATGGGAGCATATTTTTTTTAATAAAATATCCACCTGAGCACATTTTAACACCGTCTGTGAAAATTTAACGGACATGGCTTAATTAGTTTAATTTTTCAAATACTTGGACTCAATTGAGATATTTTGCAAATATATGGACCAATTGAGACAGTTGGAAATATGAAGACTCACATGAGATTCTCCTATAAATACGAGGACCATTAGAGGGTTTAAACCATTAAAATAAATATTAAAAATAAATAAAGTTAATTAAAAACTATTTTTATTTAATTTTAATATTATATTTATTTAACATCAATTAAGTAGAAATTAAATATAAAAGAAAAAAATTAAATAAATAAGATTAGTGTTAGTTTCATTTATTTATTTAAAGTCAATGTTGATTTAATGAACCTTAGTTATTAAAGTATTAAAAAATCTAAGATTTGTGTGAGTGGAGTGGATATTAACCTCAATATTTATGTAAGTTTAGTGTTGAAGTCCATGCTAAATTATATATTTTAAATTTGTACTTCTCTTCTATATTGGATTATAAATTATTTTTAATTTAACGATTTGACAAATCTTTTTTCTCTTACTTTCTATATAAATTTTATTATTTATATTCTTTACTTATATTAATAAATTTTCTCATACTCATATCTTTTTATGATCATTTTCATTCACATTCATTTATTTCATCCATACTCATTTTGTTTCTCACACATTTTCTTCATTTCCTTTTTTTCTCCATCTTCTTCGTCCACATTCTTTATCTCATATATTTTATTCATACTTATTCTTTTATATTTACATTCACGTTCTTTATTTATACTCTTCTCCTTGATCCATTATAATATTTTATTTATGTCTTTTATTTTAACTTAAAGATAGTGTATGATTATTTTCAAGTTATAATCCTTAGCCCAATACAAAACTTTTAAAAGAAAAATTATTTAGTATCGGCCAAACATTAAATTACTTTAATTAAAAAATTAATTTAAAAAATATTTATGATTTACGATAAATAATTTTTTTCTCGTAGTTAACATCAAAATTAAAATAAGAAACAATTTATATTTGAAGAATAAAAAAATGTGAAATGCAGAACAGGTTACTAATTAATGAGAGAAAAATTTAGTTATTTATTAATGGAAATTAGTTATAGATAGGTACTGAAAAATTAAAAAGCAAATGTGTAAATTAAAGTAAAGTGAAAAGGCAGATATATGTTATTATCTTTCTGAGATAAAACAACAACAGAGGATTTGTAGTTAAGTCGATTTATAAAGTAAAGTTTGTATTTATTTATATATTATAAATTGACTTTATCTCTAATCGATACGGTGTTTTCAATCTAGCGTAAAGGATAATGTAAAAGCGTAGAGGATAATGTAAAAGCATAGGTCCGTTGTGGGTATAAATTCAAAAAAGCTCCTCCTTCTTGTTATACCACCATCTCCAACTATAAGAAAAAGCAGACACCAAAAGCATTAGTTTGCAGTCAAAAGATAGATCTGGGCATGTTCATGTGGGTGTCACATGTACAAAAAGCTGGAACATTTACTGTCATTCACATTTCCATCAAAGAAAATAATTAAAGCTTCTAACACTAACCTTTTTTTTCCCATGCAAAATTCAACTAAATCTATGTACCTAAAAGTAATACTCAGATTCTACAAAATCATTAGAGATGCTCCATTTAGATGAAAGTATTTGAAAATCTTTGAACCATCCATATTGTTTTTTCTTTCTGTACTAGCAAAACCTTTTCTAACAATTTCTTCTTGTCCTATTCATTAAAATCTATTTGAATTTGACTATTAATTAACAATAAAAAAACATGCATAGTTTTATACAGGTATGCCTACCCGGATTGAAATACTCGATTACTTTATTAATTCTTTTTTTAACATCATAAAAAGAACTTAGTTAATCATTTCTATATTCTTATTGACTTTTGTTTTAGAAAATATTCTTCATATTGTGAATTTCTTCTCAATTTAACTTAATAAAAATTGCAACAAATTTACTACCAAAGTAATAACTCGATTATTGAGAACTTTACTTCCAATCAAAATAATAGGTTTCATTAATTATCTGTTATTATTATAAAGTAATGATACACATACTTTCTATTATATACTTGTTTTTTCTTTCTATTTCTCTCTTGTTTTTTCTTGTAATCTATAAAACTATCATTTTTATTTTTTATCTATCTATCTTTTTTGTGATCATGAGGGATTTTTCATTATTATATTAGAAGTTTTGTGAAAATACTGTATATAAAATTTGAATGCAAATATTAATTGTACAGCAAAATTTGAATAGAAGAATTAAAAAGTGGAATGAAACATGTTTTTTTAAAGGAAATAGATGTTTTAGACTCACCAATAGTAATCCCATCTGGGTTTAACTTTGGTCATGCGGTTGTGACCATGTGGATAATCAGTTTGAGCTCTTCTGGCGTTTCTGAAAGCACAACAAGCAATGGAATAAATACCTATGAGAAACACAAGAACGACAACGTTAAGAACAGAGATGTTGTGCCAGTCCCTTCTCATGTTTTCCAGCACACCGGCCATGCAAGACTCGCAATCGTAGCAAAGCAGAGTGGCGGCGTTGTTCCAACGGTAGCAATCCGGATCTTGCGTTATTGTAACACTTTCCTCGTTGTAACTGCACGCTGTTGGTGGCTTGCAACACCCGGACTGCATTATTAAATCATAATAATAAGTAGCAAAATGTTTTTTCTTACACCAGACTACTCACTTTTAAATTTAGAATAAAAAACATTTACTGTTTCATTAAATGAGTTAAATATTTTACATCAATTTAAAATATATATAAGTGAAGTAAATCTCATTTTATAAATTAATTTTATAAAATTAATTTAAAATATATAATTGAAGTAAATCTCAGCTTATAAACTAATTGAAGAAAATGTTCACAAAAATATAAGATTTTAAAATAAGTATACTTTTTTATTCTTTCTATGAGCCATAGTTTAGTTTGGAGAGATAAATATTAGACGGGGAATCTCTTTTGTGGAAAAGAGATAATGATGTGAGTAAACCAACTACTTTGGACCTTTTCATGTGTCCAATTATAAGAGCATAGACCAAAAAGTAGACATTAGAAAACAAAAACAATTCGAACATTCAAGAGGATTTACTAAAATCTCACATCTTCACGTTCTTTCTTCTTAAGATACAAAAGTTCTCTTCACTTAATAAAAAGAGAATAATAACTGAATATTTTAGGGTTTCTAATAGAATATAGTGTCATATCAATTTTTTTCAAGAAATTATATATCTCCTTATTTGGTAGGATAATAAGAGTAAAAGAAGAGAATAACATTACGAGTGAAAATCGACTTAAATCACTTTAAACGACTTACATATATACGTTCTCAATCCATACAAAGTTCTCTCTATTGCACAAACGAGGAATAACTTGTTACAAAAAAATAAACCAGTCGTATGCACAGACAAATATTTGAAACCAATACATATATATGTATAAATAATATTCAGCAAACAAACAAAGATAATTAAAAGAAGAATTTGAATAAATGTGAGATAGTATTATTTGATATAACATAAAGGTGTCGTATGATTGTAGAAAAAGAAAAAGAATAAAAATGATAGATTTATAAGTTATATGATGTGATAAGAAGAAAAATAAAAAGGAAAAAGAAGTGTATATTATAGAATTGATTGAGTTGAGTTTGTGTTAGAAGTTTTGTGTTAACTAGAAATAAGAACAATTTAGAATATGATTTTCTTAGCAAGTTAATAAGAAATTTTGTGAATATATACCTGAATTGGGGACATATCCCTCTGCATGTAATCAAGAGGGGTCCAAACGGAAAGCTTGGAACATGTGTTGGAGGAAATAATACAGCTTCTAATGGTGGTCCAGTAGCGAGTATCCTTGATCCTATTGGTGAACCATGGTGAATAACGTTGAAGATGGTATTCCTTGTAAGCCCTACCAGGAACTTCCACTCCCCCACCCTGGTCAGTCACAACAAACCCAAATATGGTCAAAGCAAAGAGGGAAGCAATGAGGAAGAGCATGATGACCAAGTACAGCCACAATGCCCATGCCACATGGAAGCATGCCCCTATGAAACCAGCTAGGGAAATCACGAGCACCACAAACCCTACCACCAACAGTGGGGTTTGGAAAAAATTTTCACAACTTGTGCTGCTCCTTGCCATCCATAGACCTGCCCCGATTATGGGTATTGATGCCAAGAGGCTGAAAAAGTTCAAGAATCCGATCACTGTGTTGCTGAACCGTTGCATCTCGTACACACCCTCTTGCTTTCTTAACACCTCTCTCTCTCTCTCTCTCTCTCTCTCTCTCTCTCTCTCTCTCTCTCACTCTTCCCCTATTGTGTCATTGTGATTCTTCCTGGTTTTAAAAGGACATGCAATTGGAAGCATTTTTGTTTTTATTTGTCTGGGTCACTGAATAAAGCTTCCAGAATTTCAATATTCTTATCTTCTTTTCTCTGTGTGCTTGCTTTCGAGTGAGATTCCGCAATTATAATATTATCTTTTCTCATGTGATAACGATTGTCATATTGTACTTTCCATTCTTAGCTACTAAGCTATTCGTTGGAGTGGAAAAATCTGAACCGTATATATATATATATATATATATATATATATAAAATGTGCAATAAAATGTTACAATATAAACAATAGATAAAGTAAAGGGTTTTAAAACAATTAATGATAAATACAATAAAAATAAATATATAAAATGATAAGTTGATATCATATAGTTAAATCTTTTGTTAACTGTCTTATGATTATCACTCAATCAATTTGTAAACAAATATTATATTAACTTAATAACCATTTAATTAATTTATGAAGTTTTTCGCTTGTTCCACCTTAAGAAAATAATCATATAAGTGTGCGATAAACAATCAATTAATTCATTTGGTTTCGTATATTTTGAGTAAGATTCTATTTACATTTTATCTAACTAAATATGTATTGTATACGTCCAGGTACATTTACATCATGACGACACATGACCTATTCCTTGATGAATACATGTCATCCTGTTAAGTTGACATGTATCCGACGTACACACTCAGCTAGAACACTTTGATATCAACAACACATATTAGTTATGATGATCCACAATTAAGTTAAGGAAGAAAGGATTACTTCACGATTAACAGGTGATTAGGTCACGTGGCCTAGATCCATCCAGATAAAGACTCATAAATAGTAGTATAAATAGCACATTCTACGATGTATATTAATTACGTTCATTCATTACAACATTAATTATCTTCTAATGCACTTTGCTGACTTAAGTGTCAAAGGGTATTTTGCAAACACTACCCCTTGTCTAGTTAGAAGAGGACGAGTACTCTGAAGGAGGAGAAATATTCTTAAAGTTGAAAGCTTGTAGTGTTTGTTAAAGTTTTCACATGATATACATGGCTTTGTAAGAAAAATTGGCGCCCACTGTGGGACCGACATATATATTCTCTAAAGAAGAAGCGTTCATGGTATCTACAAGGAGTAAGACTGCAGGAACAAGAGAGACAAGATCAAGACCCTCCTTGGTTGACATAGTCATTATGTTGGAGGCACAAAGGCAGATGCAACAAGAGTTTTCTAAGTTCAAGAAGAAGGGTTCCAAGGAGATGGATCTAAGGGAGGAAAGTGCAAGGCTGAGAATAAGGGTTGAAGTTAGAGGAGTAACTAGAAAGGAGAAGGAGAAGGAGAAGGAAACCCCTGATAACCCAAACTCAATGTAGAGAGTTGTGTCTTGTGCTCGCACTATCCACGAAACGGAAGAAGAAAGTGAATATGACCTTACCCCTAAAATTTGAGGGGCAACAAACAACTCCTCAGCAATAGGGGAAACCGCTAACACCCTTTCATTGATGGCATCACAAATACCTCACTTCTTAAGTAGTTGAAGGCTCTCACCCTAGACTAGTATGATGGCATCACCAACCTAGATGAGCACATTGTTGTCTACGCCACTCAGGTCATCTTGTACTCGACTGATGATATCCTCATGCATAAAACTTTCGCTACAACCCTGAAAGGAGCAACCCTAGAGTGGTTTACACATTACCCTTTACTTTATTAACTTCTTCGACACCGTAACTTTGTCCTTTGCATTGTAGTTTTTCATGAGCCAACACCATCATCTTACTTCCCCCAAAATTCTTAATGTCATGTAGGAGAAGGAAGCATCACTAAGAACCTTAATTAATATATAAATTCTGCAAAATACCTTGAAGATTGAAATGTAAACCCTGAAGTGGTCCTACATTATATGATTATGACACTAAGGTCGGGTCCCTTGGTTGAGGATTTATGGATGACATTGCATACAAGCATGACAATCGTTATCTTTTCTCATGTGATAATGAGTGTCATATTGTACTTTCCATTCTTAGCTACTAAGCAATTCGTTGGAGTGACAAAATATGAACCGTAATATATATATATATATATATATATATATATATATATATATATATATATATATATATAAAATTGTATAAATAACATTTTTATGTGACAATTTTGTTATGTGATTTCATGATATATTAAAATAATTGTTTTATTTAAGAACGTGGAATTATGATTTTAATATGGTTTAGGTTGATTATACTAATATTATATATATAGTATATAATATAAATTCTATGTGGTGATAATATATAAATAAGGTGGTTTTGAGATTTGATTAATTTTGTTTGTAATTGATGTTTGATGTTTAGGTATTTCTTATAATTATAATTGCTATGTTAATTATTTAATGTTATTATTAATAAAGTTCAACACATGATTGATATTTTTTTAATTTGGTGATTTGTGTGTATGTGATATTGTCAATGTGATTTGTTGGCTTGTTGATACAAGGATGATTTAGGATTGAATGAGTGTGAGTTCAGTTCTAGGAAGAAAGGGAGTTAAGGAAACCTTTGTTTTATTTGTATTTTTGTTTAGGGGCAATATGATTTTCTTTGTCTTTATTAATTTGTGGAAAAATTAAATAAGGGGGGTGTAGGAAGTGAAAAGTAGAAAGATAGATTAATGTTAAATTATGAAGTAAATTATTCACTCTTTTAACTCAAGGAACTTTGTTATCCAGAAAAAACCAGTTTTCTTCTTAGCACAGCCAAAATACAAGCCTTAAAAAGTCCTTGTGATGATAACTTGCTTGTGAATGTGTTTAATGTTGTTTAAATGAAAGGCAAAGTTGATTTGTGTGACATTGTGATGGTAGAGTGAAAGAGGCACCTCACTATACACCTTTAAGCTTGAGTGAAGCACTTTCTTTGGTGAGGAATGGTTCCCTGCACTATAGGATAACATTTTGCTTTGGTTATCATTCATAAGGCTTTTACATCAGTTGTGTATTCTTTGATATGTGAACATCATAGTTGAAGCTTGATTGGCTAAGGCATCATTATATCTTGACTGATCTTTCTATGATGGGTAGACATGAGTGATTACTTGTCTTAGAAGAAAATGCTTTTTGGTGTGCTAGACCATTGTAGTATGGCTATTTTGTTTAAGCCAGGGTACATTTTGCTTGAGGACAAGCAAAGTTTCAAGTTTGGAGTTGTGATAATGGTTGATTTTATCGTTATCTATGATGCAATTTTGATAGTAAATTAACCCTTTTCGACTTTGAAGCTTGCTTAAACTCTTGCTTTTAGTTAAATTGTGTGAATAAGAGAATTAATGTTATACTTAATGATTTTTATCACTAATCCCCTTTATTTTGTAGGATATTGGTATGTTTTGGAAGAAGAGAAAAGGTATCAAGGAAGTGGAACTCAAGAGGGAGAACAAAAGGACCAGAGAAGAAGGCTAAAGAAGGCGCAGGGCGCTTGTTTTCCCTTTTTTTGGGTAGGCTCGCATGGATGCCTGGTTGCCTTCTTCAGGGGCCCTCAGCGCTGAGGTTCGCGCATCATCGTCTGCTTGCCCTCTTGGGGGAGCTGAGCGCCAGTCTGTTGCACTGTAGGACGCCTGGTTGCCCTCAATCAGGGCCTTCAACGCCAGTCTTCTCGTATTTGCGCCTGGTTGCCCCTATCCAGGGCGCTCAACGCCAGCTACATGTCACGCATTTAGCCTGGTTGCCCCACTTAGGGCGCCGAGCGCCAGCAATGTTGGTCCATGATTTATGTTTGATCTATTTAAAGACTTCTACACATTAAGGTTGGACGACTAGAGCACAGAAAAGCTAATTTCGACCCTTTGGAGGAAGATTGGGCATGCAAAAGCTTTCCTTCTCACTTTCTAGGGTTTCCATTCATTCATTCTTCCATTGTACACCAAGGTTCTCCATGACAATGGATAACTAAACTCATTGTTGTTGGAGATGATGTAACCTCTAAACTTTCATGTATTTGAACATGTTTTAAATATTTTATGCTTCTTTCATTGAATGTTAGTGATTTTCTCCCATTCTTAATGCTTGTCTTGTTTTGGCCATTCATGACTTGATGTTTGATTTGTTTGAGTATTGAGAAATATCTTATGAATCATGATATGGAGGATTTCACCCAAAGGGAATATTGCCTAGGGATAGGCATAGGACGTTTGGTTGTCTTAAGCTTCTTTTCTTAATGCGGAATTGGTTGTTAGGGTTTTCACGGGATTGTTGTCTAATAATCAAGGCTAGGCTTTTTACGCCAAGGGATCAAGTTCTAAGTAATTTCGTAAGTGACATTAACATTCCAATGAAGAAGATGAGTTCTAATATGCATGAAAGTGAAGTAGGTGAAACCTAACCCCCAACAACATCATCATCTCATATCATCAATATCATTCATTCAATCTTGCTTTTAGTTCCAAAAGATCAAGATTTTACATTCAAGTTTATGTTTACTTTTATTGCATTTTACCCTTAATCATTGGAATCATTCTTTAGTCTTAATTAGTTAAGGTATTACATGATTGTTTAGTAACACGAGTCTCTTGGAAAACGATACTTGGTCTTACCATTTTATATTACTTGATACAATTTGGTACACTTTCCAATGAGTTAACAACAACCAACAACGACGAATAACAGCTTCGCCCACCCACCATAGTGATGACATCAACTAGCAATGACAACCAACAACCATAAAGAATAAAAGCAAAAAAGTGAACGAGGCAAGCAAAGAACGAAAGCAAGTGAAGCATAAATGAAGTGACGCGAGAACGAGAAAAAAATGAGAAGAAGCATGCAAAAGAAAGAAAGTGAAACAGGAAAGGAAAGTTAGGGAAGAATACCAAACTTTCTCCAATATAACATTTTTTCCACCACACTACTTTCTATACTGGTTCTAGGTCTAACCGGTATAGAAAAATGACTTACTATACTTGTTTTGAGTGGATCAAGTATGAAATCTTTGTAATTTAGTATAGTTTTACCATCGCACCACTTTTTATATCGGTTCTAGGTCCAACCGGTATAGAAAAGCTAGTCATATTTACAATAGTTCCATCGTGCCACTTTCTATACATGGTGGATTTCATCCAGTATAAAAAGTCACTATAAAAATGAAGTACCTGAAAAACACTAGTGTTAAGACAAAATCGTCTATGCGAGTAAACGTTCTCATGTTTTGAAGTTTAACCAAAAAACATTAAAATGAGATAATAATCTAAAAACAACGTAGGATGAAAACACAAGACTTTGAACATGAATCCCCAACATGGAAAACCTACACAAAACTTAGAACTTGAATCTCCAACATAGAAAACCATAGAAAAACATCTAGGTCAAAACACCCAGACGTTGTGTTAAACAGTTGTTATGCCTAAAGCGTCTAAGCGAGTTAAAAGTTAAACGCTTAAACTTTATCATACCCAAAGGGTGTTCAGTTTAGGTCTCGAAAATGACCATGAAAAAACACTCTGAAAGATTAAAATCCTAAAACATAAAAGAAAACTTAAACAAGCTAAACACGATCTGTCTAAAGAAGAGACAAAAATCACAAGAAGCGTTTACTTGCCTAAACAGTACCATGAGCTAAAACAAATACTTCGTCCAATGATGAAGTCTTACTCAACAATTAGTATCTTTAAAAGAAAAGTTTCATTGTCAAATGGTATCTTAACGATAGCAAATCAAAAAACACTTTGTTGTTCTGAGCAAGCATTAAATGACATTAAATGCTCAACGTTCAAAAACAACAAAAGTGATAAGAAAAAAACATATCTACTGCACGCACAATTTACTCTACTCTTTGCAGATAAGCTATTCTACATGCATCCACAAAGTTGATATCAAATATCAGAAGTGGACTTTAGAGACAAAAGAGATATTCACATAATGTTCTTCCATGCTGATAATGGTTGAAAAACTATTATTTTTATACTTAAAATTGACTTCAATTACAACCTTTATGACTTAGAAATTAACTTGAACTCATGATTTTGTTGAATTGTTGGAAATAATAGAGTTGGACAGGTTTTATCCTTGATTTCCTTGTTTTTGCAGGTTTTTAGATGAAATTGACGAAAGAAGTGAAAAGGGATAGAGATGGAATCAGAAAAGGACACAAAAAGTGTAAAAGAAGAGAAAACACAAGTATCGCTCAGCGCCAATTACCGCTGAGCGGCACTCTCAAAGACCCGTTGGCACCGTTGAGGGAAGAAAAGCCGCTGAGGGGAAGAAGTGGTCATGCGTTATTACCGCTGAGCGGCACTTTTCTGGGCTTGGGCCTACTTTTCTGTAATTTTTAGAATATTATATAAGCTTTAGGACATTCTAGGGTTTGTATCTTTGGCTGGGACAAAGCAAAAACACACTCTTTCACCCCTTGGAGGAGGATTTTGGATGCTAAGGCTCCTTTCTCAACTTTCTAGGGTTCTATCCTTCACTTTTCCATTATATTTCATCTAGTTTCACCATGAATATGGTGAACTAAACTTATTTTGTTGTTGGGGAATCAATGTAAATCTTTAGAAACTCTCTTGTATGGAATTTGTTCTTCAAGATCATTTTTATGATACATGCTTTCTTTCATTAATAGTTAGGATTTTTCCTCTTTGCTCAAAGCAGGCATTGTTTAACTCATTCGATGTCATGATTATTGGTTTTGTCGATATGGACAAATGCGGGGAAATCTAGATCTGGGGAATCTCTCCCATCAGTATATTACCAACCTAGACATAAGAGTATGATAGTTGGTTGCCTTTAAGCTTTTGTTCACTATAATGCATGATTAATTGCTAGGGAGACAAGACATTGTAAACTAGTGATTATGATTAGGCTTTCTTTGTCGAGACATCGAGTTTAAAGTAATTTAGAAAGTGACATTAACATTAATGAAAAGAATGATGAATTCCTAAATACAAGACAGTGGAAAGGATGAAATTGATAAACCCCAACAACATATTCATCCATATATTTCAATTCACATGTTTTGTTTCTTCTTGCCCATTGATCATCACATGCATACATATTTACTTTTCAGTCTTTTGTATTTGAAACTTACAACAATTTGTTCTCAAGTCTTAATTAAACAATAAATTACATAACTATCTAGGCCGTGAGTCTCTTGGGAAACGATACTTGGTCTTACCAGAATTATTACTTGATACGATTTGGTTACACTTGCCGAGGGGTAAACACATGCCTAAAAGGACGTACTACCTACTTCAAGAAAAGTACTAAAAAAGCATGTCTGCTCTGACAAAGTTAACTTATCCAACAGTTGTTGTACACGAAGAAAGAGAAAGCATAAGAATCAAGGCGAACGCTTAAGTCTAACAGACATTTACTCAAGAAGCCTTTAAATAAAAGATCTTTCAAAAGAAAAATCAAGAGGATAGCAAGAGAAAGGCTCACAACGAAATATCTATCCTTAGAAGCATTCAAAAGAGAAGAAAAGAAAGAGCTCAAGAAAAAAGATCATATCTCAGCATATAAAGAGAATAAGAGAAAAGAGAAGAGAAGAAAAGAAACAATCTTAAGCTTCATTGTTATATATATTGCTTGTTGATATTAAGAAAGAGAAAAAAAGAAAAGAAAGAAATGCTTGCGAGTGTTTATACTACTTTGTATTGTAATCATATCCTCTCTACGAGAGTAATAATATGAACGATTAGTAACCAATCTTTGATAGCAGTTCTAGAGAGAATTAAAACACTTACAAATGAACTTAGTGTGGGTTGAGGAAATCTAGGCGTGGTAGTCTACTACCAAGAGTAGTGCAAATACTCAAAGCAAATCTAGTCGTGGTAGTCTAGTACCAAGAGTGGTGTGAATACTCAGACAAGGAGTGATGCAAATACTCAGATCAAGAGTGGTGCAAGTAATCAAACCAGGAGTTGTGAGAATACTCAGTTTTAATCTTGTGAAAATTATAGTGGAACCCTCTGCGGATCAGAATGAACGTAGCTCAGTTGGAGTGAATCAATATAAAAATAAGTATGCATTTATATCTTCTTTTACCTAAACGCTTCTCTTATAAAAACCTGCAACTATTTTTTTATTTCCAAATATATGAACTCTCCAAGCTAAATGACTACTCTTCAACTAAGGAAGTTCTTATAAAACTCTATAGTGTGCATTCTGAATAGCACGTCAAAAGCAATTATCATTTACAACTTTTATTAGGTCGAGCGTCTAAGCTCTCATAAGATATAATCAAAGCTTGACTATGTGTTATATCAGAAGGGTTGCGAAAAGAATTTTTCCATTAACATTATTCAACCCCCCGCCCCCCTTCTAGTGTTTTTCATGTACTTCAACATGCTTCACACATCAAGTTTGTTGATATGAACAATGAAATAAATTTTAAGTGATTATATTTGTTGACTTGGTTGTGAAACATAAGAAAGGTTGTTGAAATAGGAAAACGAGTTAGATTAAATTCATTTGATATCATTGTTGATAAAAAAATTTAAAGATGCATGCATGTTTATTTTTTGTTTTTAGTATAATTAGTAAATATTTTATTAAAATTTTAAAAATATTTGTTTTTATTAAAAATAAAAATTTAAAAACTGATAAAGTTGTGCAAGGTGACTTGTATTTCATAATATCAAAGAAAATAAATTTTGACATATGGCCAGATTGTGCTAGAAGTCAGAAAAATTTTCTTTCTCTTCCCCAAAATAAGTATAAACGACAATTTTTGAAACAAGTGTGAAAGAGACAAATAGTAGTTAGGATTTTTTTTTTGTTTTCTCTTTCTGTTTTTTGTTTTATCTCCATAAAAAAAATTATGATTTCGAAAGTTGAATAGTTTCCAGTGAAGTTCTTTTCCTTTGGTAAACTATAACAACTTCAATAATTTTAAGATAGTAGCCAACAAAATAGAAAGGATAAATTCAACCCTAAGTCATCTTTCCAACGAACACATAATTGATTCTTAACAAATTAGTTCTTATGAAAAGTATACAAAAGGGTTAGTAAAACAAAGGTTTAAACCCTCAGATCGTCCTCGTATTTGTAGAGGAATCTCAAGTGGCTCCTCTTGATGAAAATGGTCTCAATTTGGTTCAAATTTTTGAAAAATTACGTCAATTAAGCCTTATCCGTTAAATCTTGACAGACGGCGTTAACATATGACGTGTTGCACGTTGATGTAAAATTGTTTTATTGTGTGGAATTTTTTTTAAAATTAAGAGTTTTTGATGTGGAAAAATTTATTCCTAATCGAACAAGGGAATTTGTTCCTAATCGAACCTTACAGAGACTTATCCAAATCTGGTCAAACTCCCTCCACCACCCACTCCACTAAGCTCACTCCCCCACGGGTCTCGTCACCGGTCGTGGAGCTTCGACGACGTTAGTCACTCCTCAACTCTTCGTGTTCTTCATCATCGTGATTAAGTTTATTGTGATTTTGCATTTATTGATGAGAAGTCAAGGATTTGTGAAACCGATATATCTCTTGAGATGATCCTTTTACTGGATTTATTTTGTACATTATTTTTTTGAGGTTGCATTCTTAATTGATTCTTTTTTCCAGTTTTTACTTTTACCTCAATTGATACAAGCAACACTGATAGAAGGGTACCTAGCCAAAGCAACTTTGTATCTCTGTTCAATCCAATTGTAGAGAAATGAGCTTTCTACCCCTCGTGTGTGTACTACATTTTTAGGGGGAATTCTTCTTCGAACTCTGCACTGTCCCTTTTACTTCTTCTGCATCTAGAACGAAGGTGGAGCTGGTATTCTCCAACACTCCTTTCCAGACCACCATATTAGCCTCAACCATATTCCTCCTTTGTCTTTAATCTCACACCACCAACTCTATCTATTATTATAAATTTCACCTTCTTTCTCACCTGTTTACAGCAACAACAAAAATTCATCTTACTTCATCATGCACAAGAGCGCGTTAGGTTCCACATTGGGCCCTGGAGGCCTCGACCTAACTCAGGCATTCTTCAAGCCCATCATCAATGTTGTCACTCTCTCTACCACCAAGAAACACACCAAGATCTCTGTCATCAGCGTTGGTAACGTTGGAATGGCCATCTCGCCGACCATCCTCACCTAGGACCTCACCGACGACCTCGTCCTCGTTGATACCAATGCTGACAAGCTCCGTGGCGAGATGCTCGACCTAGAGCACGCCACCGCCTTCCTTCCCCGTACCAAGATCCACGCCTTCACTGAATCTTCCGTCACTTGCGGTGATGATGCCAACTCCGATCTCTGCATCGTCACCGCCAGTGCCCGTTAAATCGCCGGTGAGTCCCACCTCAACCTGCTCGAGCGGAACCTTTCCCTCTTCCACGCCATCATACCCCCACTCTTTCATCACTCCCTGATAACACGTTCCTCACTCAAAGCTTTTGAAGAAAACAAAATCCCTAAATTTTAACGTAAACCAATTAAATTTTGCCATGTCATAATTCCTTAATTTAAATAAAAATTCCACATTATCAAACAATGCACATCAGCATATTAAGTGTGCACCACATTAGCATTTGTTAACGTCATCTGTTAACACTTAACGAAGATGGCTTAATTAGCTTAATTTTTCAAAATTTAGGACCCAATTGAGACCTTTTTCATCAAGAGGACCCACTTGAGATTCCCCTACAAATACGAGGAGTATGTGAAGGTTTAAACCTAAAACAAAAACAATAAAGACGATAAATATCAATAAAAGAATAAAGAAAAAATAACAAAAGATAGAAAGAAATAAATTTATAAAAATATTTAAAAAGATAAAAACAAATATAAAAAAATAGGTTGATTTCACTACTTTTTCAAAATATGATTCATCATTGGTTATCTAAAGATTAAGATTATTGATCAATTAACTATTATGTTAAATTTTCAAATTAATCAACTCAAATTCTCAATTAATTTGTTGGCATTCTCACTCTTAACCAAAGTACATTCTCAATTAAAAGTAAGAACTTTGCAGATTAATCATAGTAAATTTAACCAAAGTACATTTTTAATTAAATATTACTATGCCTAATCATGTTTGTTCTTTTACTTTTTATATCAAGTAAAAAACTAATTAACCAAAGTATGTTCTTGATTAATTCTTGTTAAAGTTTTTACCACTAATCAAAATACATTCTCAATTGTTGGCAAAAACTCATTCAATCACATAAAAGTTTCTAACTTTAATTAAAGTAAATTCTCAATTAAAAATAAAATCCCTTAGACTCATATGATTGATTTGTTATGTAGATTTAACACCATTCTAATTTGTTATAATGTAAAAATGATTACTTTTACTTGATTAAGAAGCAAAAGACATAGTAAAAAATAAATCACAACAAGAATAAAAAAGAACAAACAAATTTATCCATATAACCTCATAATCCAATTAAGAAATTACAGGGGAATCAAACCCAGAGGCTTAGCGCTCCATGGAATGTAGAAATAACATGAAAATAGAATAAGAGAGGGTGGAGAACATGAGATAAGAGAAGAGGACGGAATTTAAACCCCCCAAAGGGTTCCTAAGCTCCCTAATGTGTTTTCCTAAGTCTCTTAATATAGAAATTGGATTAAGCTTTGTTTCAGGCTTTTCTATTCTTTTAATCTTCTTTATGATGTAATATCCTCTAATTATCTTTTAAATAATCCAATATCTTCAAGATATATTTGATTGTTGTGGAGATCTAATAATATTTGAGAAGATATTTGCTAGATTAAAAGATTTGGCAAATATTATCTTTTGATATTTATTGATATAGTTAAATAAGGTAATTATTCAACAATATAAAATAAGGTATCTTAAGATATATTTTCCCCTAATTATATTTAATCATAAATATTTATCAATTATCAAAGCCCTTTTAGTAGAAAAAACTGCAAGATCCAATTTTTGTTGCTTCTTCCCTCTTTTTGGCTTGGCCAAATTTCTTTAATTTTTCATGTTATGCTTGAATTGACTTCTTGTGGTCTTGATTTGTTATTCTTGGATTTATCTTCAAGGCGTCATATAAGATAGAAGACTCAACCTTTTCACTTAAGGTTTTGAGTTGGAGGTGATGTTAATCCTTAGGATTCAAGTCTCATCTATATTGTATCTCTTGTTGAATTTTTTCCTCGAAAAACCCATCACTAGATAGATTTTTATATTAATTTAGAGAAACATTATGTACTCATGTTTAAAGTTCACTTCTTAACATGGTATCAGAGTCATATGTTAAAGTCTATCCTTATGAGATTTGTCATTTGTTCAGCCTATTATGCCACCTGCTATAAAAAAATGAGTTGATTGTTGGGCATAAGGATGGTAAAAATAGTCGTGCTCGCGAGTATCCGTGGATAAAATCCATAGCAGATAGTTGACACCAACATGTATTTATTATCCACGGATAGTAGGTACAGGTATTTTAATACCCGTTTATAAACAGGTCGGATATGAGTATCATACTAGCAGATATCCATTACCCACAAAAAATTCAAATTTAAATTATATTTTATTAAGTTCAATTTATTTAAAATTAAAATTTAATTTTAATTTATAATTAATTTCTATTATTATATTTTATATTACTTTTTGTAATTTTATTTATATTTTATTATAAAAATTTATAAAATATCTTTTTTCTAAAATATCTATGAACCTCCGAGTATTTTTGAAACCAATATCCAACCGGTAACAAGGGGGTAATGAGTTAATTTTTAGTTGTGGGTCGGACGGTAGATAGGCATTATGATTACCTGACCCGACCTGTTATTATCTCTAGTTGATCATATTGTTTCACTCATTATCATGCCACTATCCGGTCATTCATTAATATTTAATCTCATACATAAGATGTATATACCTCTACGTGAGGAGAAGTGTTGATGTCCTACATTAATTAGTGATAAAATCATTTTAAAATATATAAATGAATGTAAATCTTATTTTACAAACCATTTTTGTGAGATTGAATTATACTTAAAATTCACCCCTTAAGAAGATCAATTACAAAAAATCATCCAACGACAACTTTTTATCTAACTTTCTTCAAATTCTCCATTTTAAAATTGTTTCGGTAGGGATTTGCAAGACCGAGAGACTAACCTTTTCTGACGTGTCTTCCTAACTTCCGAACGCCTGGATCGCTTGAATCCCTTGCCTTCCTTCAATCTGGACCGTTCTTGATGGAAAATCCCTTAGCCATGGTCAAGCATTTTCAAGAGAGTTAAAGTCATCCTTGAAGATGATGTCAACTCTACCTTGTGGACCACCTTTGGAGCCATCATGAAGCATAGATTGAAGAGTAATGTAGGAATTTAGGCCATTGTATTAGGCCATGTAGTGTATGTTTGTTTAAGGCTTGTATTAAGGCCTAAGTAGCATAGAATTTTCCTTAAGAGTTAGAGATCCAAACTAAGTGGAAAGTGTGTGCCATGTGTCATGCTTCCATTGGAGAGGATTTACTTTAAAGGTAGCCACATGGCACCTTAGGAGTGGAGAGTTTTTTCTTTTAATAGTGGCCACATGGCACTCTAAGAATGGAGAGGATTGTGTTTTGTGAGTAGCCACATGTCCTCCCATCATTGGAGAGGATTTGTGGACACTTGTCCACTCCTTAGAAGGCCTCATTTTTGGCCAATGAGAGAAAAGATGGAAGATCATGCTTTTAGGGTTAGAAGGAGACACCCTTGGCCTATAAATAGAGGTGTCTCCACCCTTGTATTTCATCTTTGATGTTGAGTAATGTTATGCTGCCCATTTTTGGCCATACTACTCATCTTAGATCAAGACTAGAGCAACCCATGAGGCCCCTCTAGTCACCTTCCTCCTTGAGTTGACCTAACCTCTCTTGGAGCCACCAAACACTACACCACCACCATCATATCTCCTAGAGGCTTTGAGCTTCTACACCATTCATACATTAGCTCATTATCCTTGGACCATTTACCACCACATTTCTGCATCATTCATCCAATGAACACCCCTCCATGCACATCTCCTAGCTTTGGCCCAACCTAGCCAAGGAGGTTTCCATCAGTCCTCTTCACTATGACCGCTCGATTTTTTGTGCTAACCGTTTGGTTGCCTTCAGCTTTGACCGTTCGGTTGGCTTCAGCTTTGACTGTTCGGTTACCTTCTTGATAGAGGGGGGAGATACCTGCAAAAGGCACTCCAATGCTCAAGTTAGGAGCGGTTTGATGAGCTTCTGCTCACAATTAAATATTTAGTGAATTGTTATCACTATTGAGTATTTGGGTCTTTGTTAAGCGTGAGTAGAATGTGAATGGACGTACTTGGCTTTTAGCCTTAGCTCTGTATTTATAGGTTATCACAAGCCTAATAAAATATAAACAGACTTACCTTAAAATCCGGTCGGTTGCTCATAAACAACTTTATGAATATCTTTAATGAGATATCTTTGATTATTTTATCCTCTGCTGGATTATTAGCCCAATAACTTAAATGTTGGCCCAATTGTGGCCCAACATATTTTAACCTGGTTTGACCTGGTTGACGAGCGCTGTCCCGGTTTGACCTTTTATGACGAGCATTGTTGTTGACAAGCGTTGTCCACGTTTGACCTTGTTGACGAGCGTTGTTGTTGATGAGCGCTGCTATTGTAGATAGACCGATCGGTCTTGGATGCTAACCGTTCGGCCTAGATATCATACTATACATAATGCCCCCCAAGTCTAAGTTAACCGTTTGGCTTTAGCTAAGGTTAAGTATAGGACTTATATGAGCTTGGGATAGGCCATCCTCGTTCTATTGGGGAGGTTGTTCTGATTGTAATTTGAGTCGTTGCTCGTCTCTGACCGAATGGTGGACTCTAGGAGTTACCTTTTGAACTTTTTACTAGGCCGATCGGCTTATGATGGCAGTTCTTTTTAGAACTTTTTCCCACGTTGACTAGTGACTTTGATAGCATTTTGTTTATCTGCACTATGAAACCGACTGGCTGAATACTTTTTGGGCCAAATGATCGAATATCTGTGAGGCCGAATGGCTGAGTACTTGTGAGGCCTAATGGCCGAGTACTTGCGAGGCCGAATGGCCAAGCACCTTTGAGGCCGATTGACTGAATACATGTGAGGAGGTCGAATGGCCGAATGTTTGTGACCACTCAGTTTAGGATGAGAGTGACAGTTCGTTGAGAACTTTTATCACCGCTCGGGAACCAGGAGTTTTCGGATAACGTCCTTGGGTTTTGTTTACGAGAGTGACAGTTTGTTGAGAACTTTTCTCACCGCTCGGTTTGGACCAGGAGTTTTTCGGATAACATAACATTCCTGGGTTTTGTTTACGAGAGTGACAGTTCATTGACAACTTTTATCACCGCTCGGTTTGGACCAAGAGTTTTTCGGATAACGTCCCTGGGTTTTGTTTATGAGAGTGATCGTTCACGGAGAACGTTTCCCACCGCTCGATTTAGGACGAGAGTGAGCGTTCACAGAAAATGTTCCTCGCCGCTTGGTTAAGGACGAGAGTGAGCGTTCACGGAGAACGTTTCCCACCGCTTGGTTTAGGACCAGGGGTTCTTGGAGAGCATTCATTGGGTTTTGTTGACGCTAGTGATGGCTTACTTCTCGGTATTCGACCTAGGAATTCCTAGAGAAATTCGTAATGGAAGAGAGGGATTTACCTCTCGATTCTTGCACTCCTCTTGGCCGAGTGGTTTGCATGGTCCTGTCACCTGTACTATGAAGCCGAACGACTGAATACCAGTGAGGCCGAATGGCCGAGCTGTTGCACAGTTGAACACTTGATGCCAAATTTGGCTAAGTAGTGAGTGCATCATTGGACCCTTAATAAATCTTGAACAATATTATAGTATTGAATTAAGATATTTAAATTAAATCATATAAATTAAATAATAAAATGAATCTATATCAAAATAATTATCTGTAAATCCGTAGAAGCTTGTTGACGTTGATGGTGAGACTGCATCCTTGTCCGGTTCCTTGTGGTTATAAGGGATGCCCCCGGCCCCCTCTGTCCCACGGTGGACGCCAAAATGTTTCGGTAGGGATTTGTAGGATCGAGAGACTAACCTTTTCTTACATGTCTTCCTAGCTTCCGAACGCCTGGATCACTTGAATCGCTTGCCTTCCTTCAGTCTGGACCGTTCGCTTCACTATGACCGCTCGGTCTTCAGTGTGGACCGCTCGATTTTTGGTGCTAACCGTTCGGTTGCCTTCAACTTTGGCCGTTCGGTTACTTTCTTAACAAAGGCGGAAGGTACCTGCAAAAGGCACTCCGATGCTCAAGTTAGGAGCAGTTTGATGAGCTTCTGCTCATAATTGAATATTTAGTGAATTGTTATCACTATTGAGTATTTGGATCTTTGTAGAGCGTGAGTACAATGTGAATGGAACGTAGGCTTTTAGCCTTGGCCTTGTATTTATAGGTTATCACAAGCCTAATAAAATATAAACAGACTTACCTTAAAATCTGGTCGGTTGCTCATAAACAACTTTATGAATATCTTTAATCAGATATATTTGATTATTTTATCCTCTACTGGATTATTAGCCCAATAACTTAAATGTTGACCCAATTGTGGCCCAACATCTTTTATCTTGGTTTGACCTGGTTGCGAGCGTTGTCCCGGTTTGACCTTGTTGACGAGCGCTGTCCATGTTTGACCTTGTTGATGAGCACGGTTGTTGACGAACGCTGCTACAATAGATAAACTGATCGGTCTTGGATGCTAACCGTTTGGCCTAGATATCATATTATAAAAAAAATTAACATATTTTCTTACACAATAAGATGATTATTTTATTTTTAAACAAGTCTCAACTCTCAAAATATTTAATAAGAAAAAAGAGCAAAAATTATAAAAAGATCCTCTCAAAATAGTTAAAACAATATTGTTAGCATAAATTATTTTGAAAGATGATCAATTTTAAAATTAATACTTTATTAAAGTTTTATTGTTATTTGTGTATTTATATTTTGTTTTAAAATTTTTATTTTATCAATAAAATTTATATTAAAGAAAAATTATGTGTACTCTATAGTTTTGTTTTTTCTTCGTACCTAATTAGGAATTAATTACGGGGAGCATTTATTATACGGGCATATTGCATGAAGGTTCATCAAGTTTAGTTTCAACGTATGAGATTCTAATGTGATGAAGGCAATTAATTTATGCACGTCTGAACAAGAAGAAACAACCATGTTTCGTCTGAACAAGAAATTTCAAATAAACAAATAAACCATGTCGGCACGCGTGTCGGTTCTGCTGTTAAATCAGTGTCGTTGGCGCATGATGCAAAGTTTATTATATTTAGGATAATATACTTTAAAAATATTTTTTTACAATATTTTTATCATAATTTAGTGTCATTGTCCAAAATTACTGTACAATCAATATTAATAATAATAATTATATACACAAACATGAATCACAGTATTAAAATATTATAAAAAAAATGTTGTTAAAATATTATTATTCTTATTTTTATTTCTTACCCTACGGAATTTTATTTTTATTCTTCATTTTTTTATCTTTAATTCTGTAAATTATAGTAACGGATTTTGATATTTTAACATAAAAATATTTTTAATATACTAAAATTAATATATTTTGAAACTAATAAAAATCAATAAGAATCTGGATTCACTTCATTATTGCCTTCTATTTTTTTTATTCAGCTCATACAATATTCAAAAATTAAAAATTCAAAAGACAAAGCACTAGTTATAAAATTTAATAACATGTTCAGAGAACCCGTATAATTGAATCTGTATTTGGTTGAGTGAAAGATGCATAGTCAAACTTTCTATACAAGGAAGATATATTGTTTCTTCTCGTATCTTCTATCTATTAGGATAATTAATTTTTAAAATAATCACCCTTATCTTTTAAATAGTATGATTTTATGTGTTGAATATCTATATAGGTTTTGTTTCAGTTATTTATTTTGTTAATAATCTCATGATAAAAGAATTTTACTATAATAGATATTTTCCTTAATTGGATTTTATACATATATATATATATATATATATATATATATATATATATATATATATATATATATAATCATCAAATGTTTTTTATTTATAAGTATCTTAAATGTAAGTTACAATTTTTCTAATATTTTGATAATTATCTATTATTCAATAAAACAATAACAATTAACAAGATAGAAAATATAAAGTTATTTACACTCATCTAATATAACCATAAAGTTAACTTTATATACATATTAACTAATTATGTAACAAAGCAATTAACTAAAATACCAAACATACGTGGCTCCTCCATCTAACGCCTATTCAAGAAAGACCTCATCACCCTCTGCTCACATCTACTAAATGATCATAGCTAAGAAAAGAAACAAAAAACATACAATTAAATCATAAACAAAAGGGTAAGCTAGATATTAGAACAATTCATAATATACTTCAAATACATACATAACTTCATGCATAAAATCTATAAAATTTCTCATTGATATTACTAAACAAGCATTACATTCCCATTTCATTTTTAACCATAAGAAAACAAATAAAGTATAAAACAAGAGACACCAATCTGCATACAGGACACCCTAACCAAAAACTAAATTTTAAGTTATTTTTAAAGGAAATAATCAATTATCACACCGGATAATCGATTATTTTGGAAAAGATTCATGCCAAAATGATTTTCGGATAGCAATAATCGATTATCATATGTGATAATCGATTATTCCCGAGAGCTTTGAAGAAAGATGACATTCTAATTTGAATAATCGATTATTCTTATAAGTTTTTTTACAGCAATCTGATTTTTATGGTTTTGGTGCATCTTAGACATATCCAAATGATCACTTTAGAATCTGTAGCACTAACATTGATACGAAAACATGTTTATAGATGAAAATAGAGTACTACATTTCTCATTTGGATAGGAATTAGATGTACCAAATCAACTCAACAACTCAAAAGTGCCTAAACTCAATTTTATCACTTGCAACACTCACTGCAACTAATAGCTGGAATAAATCTCAATAGACTTAATGATCGAGGTCGTACTCGAATCAAATTAATATGCAATTAAGTGCAGTATAATACTAGGAAGTGACTCCTAGGTCGTTTCTCAAGGACCAAATTAGTGCTATCAAAATGGGTTGTAACCCGCGAGTCAATCCGGCCCACCACGGGTTTAAGCCGGATTGGGTTTGAAAGAAATGTAATTTTTTTATACGGGCTAGTTTTCAACCCGGCTCACTTACAACCTGGTGGTGAGCCAGGTTGGCTCACCAACCCACCTAATTTAATTAAATTATTTATTATTTTGTGTTTCAATATTATTAGTTAGCATTTTTTTATTATATTGTAGATGGTGATAAAGAAGAATATGTTCAACAGAAAAAAATATTATAGATTTATCTATTCAAAACTCGAATATTATAAATGGATAAGTGAAAGAAAAATTATCAATATTAAAAACTTAATTGTTCGTCTTTTATACATGTTTTTGGATTACGCTTAGATTTTATGATATTTTTTTTTTTATATTTTGAATTGTCTTTGGAGTTTAACATCACTTTAGTGTGAAATTTATTTAAATTTGAGTTAAAAGAAATTGTAATTTTTTTTTATTTTAAGAAAAACTTATAATTAAATGAGTTAGTGAGTCAACCCATTTAACCTACCAACCAGGGGTGGGTCGGGCCGGGTTCAAATTCTTTCAGCTCGCTAATAAAGGAATCGGGCTTGGTTGGCTTACTAAGTGACCAACCCGTGGTGGGCCAGGCCGGGTCGAGCCGGGTTACCTGTTTTGACAACTTTAGACCAAATGTGGTTCAACCAATAGGTCAAACACGTGGTGGGAGATTTTTGAAAAGATTTTTGTGAAATGAAATGAATTGATTAACACACAAATTAAACATATATTTAACAACAGGTTGGCATCTAGATCAATTGCAATGCTTCCTGTCCTCAATTAACAACAAATTAAACGCTCTTTTTACCCCTAATCCAACACGAATTAATCAACCAAGCGAAGGTTAATCCGGTCTTCAAAATTACGAATTAAGCAAACGCAACACACCTATTCAAATGATTCTGCACAACACAAATTAATCAATTAAGCGAAGATTATAGGCAACTAAGCGTATACCTAATTGCAAACACAGAACAAACTTATTTCAATGCAATGTAAGACAGGAGAATACAATCACAATTCATAAATCTCAAGTAAGCACTGCAATATCCCCAATTATCAACCTACACAGATTCAAACTACCATTAATACGACCTTCAAACAGTGAAGCAAACATTGAAACATTCGAGCAGAACCAATGCAGAAATAACACGAAATTCAATTCCAATTCAAAAATGAAAAATGCAATTCAAAAACGAAGCAAACTGGAAAACGAAATAAAACAGAAAACACAATGCTTATAGAAACAAAATATGGAAAACGAAATGGGGAAACGAAATAGCAACACAAAATGGGAAAACCTAAAATGAAATTGCAATGTGGGAATGAGAATGGAATTGAAAGTGAAGAAACAAAATTGCAAGCTAAGAGAAGAAAACAGAATTGCATAATCAAAATTATATTGCTCGAATTGAAAGTGCATGAAAATGTAAATGAAAACGTAAATGAAAACCTAAAACCCCAAAGGGGAGCTATCCAAGAGCCAAAAAAAAAAAACAAGAATGAAGAAGCGTAGGACATTTTCCTCCCTTTGGGTGTTAAAACCCTAGTCCAAAATCAGCCCCCACAATTGGGCTTTTACAATTCTGACCCAAAATGGCCCAATAGCTAAATCTGGTCCAAAAATCCTCTTTAAAACAAAATTACAATTTAATTTAAACTAAAATGATGATGTGGAGAATGGAGGATGAAGTGGCAACTCTCTTAATGTCCCAAAATATGATTCCAAAGTTTCCCCTAAAAATAATAATGGAAATAAATAAGCCCAGATAATTCAAATTAATTAAAATAAGAATTACTGGTTAACTTAAGCCCAAATATCAAAACTGGAGAAATATTAGACATTTAAGCATAATTCAATTAATGTAGTACAAGAAGCTAAGTGAATAGTAGAAAATATTGATTCATCAAAATAGACCACACTTAGTCTTTTGCACTCCTGGGAAAAATCAATACAGACCAAGGAACAAATCAAATAACTCAAGAGAGTGACACAACCTCAAGACACAAACAAAAAGACACAAACAGGTTTACAGAATCCTCAATGAATCCTAGAAAAAGAAAAGGAGTAGACAACATCTAACACACGAAGAATCAAAGAAACCATATACTCATGAAAACCTTAGGACCTTAGATTGACCAAGAATTAGGAAAAGAGATCATGAATCACATGCAACAAAGGATTACAACGATTGATCTCAAACTAAGAACGAGAGAGAAAAAAGAGTCAAAACTTATTCTAAACTAGAAATTCATCGGATGAATAAGGAGACCTTGTCATTGTGATCGTCTAGTCACCTCCTAATCGTCAAACAAATGATCGAGGAGTTAGAATTCTTAGAGAAATTGTAGAGAGTTCAAAGAATAGTATTTTAGAGACAAGGTGAGTGTTTAAGATAATGAGACAAGTTTAAGAAATTCTATTTATTTAATCAACTTATTTTTAAATTTTATAATACTTGGTCTCATTATTTTAACACACCTACCAACTTTAATATTATATTTTCTAAGTTCTTACATATATTTTGTATCTAAGTCACAGTGTTAGTTTTAGAGTAGAGATAAATCAAATTTAAACAATCATATCTAAATTAACTCAAAGCTATTTTTGTTTATTTCCTTTGCTTGCCATTATATAAACTAACAAGTCTTAAATTCATTTGTTAGAATATTTTTTTATGGTTACTTTTAGAGAGATTCATTAAAGAGATATATTACACGTAATTTGAGTTTAATATAGAAATTAATATTATTTTAAATCTAAAAGCTTAAACAATGGTTTAATGATCTTTATTGTTGTTTTATATTATGGATATATATTTTTTCTCTTTTCCGAAAAAAAAAATCATTAGAAAAAGATTACATAAATATGACATGAGTTCATTTCACATGAAAAATTGATACCATTTTCAAAAGTAAAAAATTTAAAACAATAAATTTATGAGTTCATTTATTATATAATGATGAATATTCTAATTTTTATCTAATATGGGATTTAAACTCAAATTTATATTTTTAATTATTCTTTAAATAATTACCTCTTTTTGAAAAAAAATATATTAAAACATTCACAAATCTTAAAAAGTGTACCACAAATATAAAAAATGGATTTCATCATATAAAGGAAAAGAAAAAAAGTACAACTACAATTGTTTTAGCTTCTCTTTATCTTATTTGGATGAAGTTTACCTTTTTTTTTTCTAAAGTACTTGTATATCAATAAGAAAGGCATTCATATTTCTCCTTGTATTGAATAAAATTTCAAAATTACAAATATAAATCCAAACTTATTTATTATTTGTAGCTTTCAAAATTTTGGTATTGAAAAGAAATTTCCATGTTAGCAACTAACTATATAATATTATTGTTGGAAGTCTCACATCAACTAAAATAAGACCACTTTAAAGTATATAAGTGGGTGCAAAACCTCATCTTACAAGCCGATTTTGTGTTAGGCTTAAACATGGTATCAGAGTTAAGGTTAGAGTCTATCCTAGACATATTTGTTGTTTGTTAAGCATATTGTTTCACCCGCTATCGGACCGTTATCAGATCATTCATTAATGTCTAGTCTCACGCCTTACAAGTCAATTTTGTAAAATTGAATTAAGCTTAAAGTTCACTTCTTAACAACTATCATTATATGATAGAGGATAGGAATATGGTTGCTCCTCTCATTCTTATTACTTTTTTCAATTTGAAAAAGTAATAAGAATGAAAAAGGAAAAAGTTGTCTTCTTCAAAACCCCAATTCTAAAATCCCTTATCTCCCACTTCATACTTCAGAACGTACCGTTCTTATAAAGCAAGAGACACTTGCATATCTTCTTAATCTGAAGAGATAAAAGATTTCCATTTTTTAAGATACTTCATATATCTATGCTAAAGATTTTAAATACCTGTTAAATAATTTATATTAAAATAAACATATGCTAAAGATTTTAAATACCTGTTAAATAATTTATATTAAAATAAACATTTAATACAATAATGGCTCACATATTTCAATAAATACTTTAGAACAAAAAAATTCAATGAAAAATATATGGACGAAATTATCATAAATTACCCTATGCTCTACCTAGATCTCTTATGCAAAATAATATTTTTTATCCAAAATGCATATTTGAACCTAAAAATTACTTTGATAACATATTGGGTTAGATATTTATATACATAGTACGATTTTTTTTTCCGTTTATGTGAGAATTCGATTTTCAAAAAACTAATTTTAAATTGTGATCAGCATTTGATTTTCGAAAAACTGAATTTTAAACTACCATTAAAAACCATTTGTTGAAAAACAAATTATAATTTGATTCTTGAGGAAGCAAATTCTCAACTAAATTTTTAACTTTTTCTGTTTAATTTAAAAATAAAGGAGGACGAGATTTTGAAAAAAAAAATTCAAAAAGTAGTAATGTTCATAATTTAGTTGACAATTGATTTCTGATTAAAAAAAAGCATGTTACCTAAGTAAATATTTCACATTATATTCTAATATATACTTTCGATCAGAGTTTTATTAACAAATTTAAATACAAAATAGAAAAAATTTCACCAACTTACTACATAAAATAAATTATTTAATGAGTTATTAATTAGTATCTCAATATTTCCCATAATCAAATAAAGTATTTATTCATTTATTAAGTTAAACTTCAAAAGTATTTTATCAACTTGAATTTTTTTTCCAAAAAAATAAGTATGACTTTTATCATCTAAATTTTTTTAATATGAAGTAAGTAGTTTAAATATTTAAAGGGAATAAAATAATACATGTTGTGACCTATAATAACTTAATGTAATAACCGCTTTGAAGTACTTGTTTGATATAAGATGCAGATATTATGGACCCACTATTGTTCTCTTTTGAAATTTTAGAATGCAATCACTAATTTAGTATTTGTTTTTACTAAATATATAAAACCTATTATATAGCAAAAAGGTTAACCTTAATATTTCTAAGAAAATAGTTATGATTCCAATAAAATTAAATATATATAATGACACATTAGTTGTAATTTGAATTGGATATTTAGATTTTTCTGGTTGATAGATTATATGCAACTTTCGTTATAATCTTTCGTGTTGGTGTGGTCTTTTCAAATCTTGTATAGAGATAAAATTATTTTTGCTGAAAACTATTATGATTTCATATTTTAACAATGAGTGACGTATATGCTGATTCATTTCAGTCGTGATCCGTAATTGGACTAGAAAAACACTTTTAGTTGGTCATTAAATTGGTTCAATAAATAAACGTATTAACTTTGAGTTTCCAAATAAATTAAAGTAAAGTATAAGATAAATAAAATATGTTTTATAAATTAAAATTAGTTTATATACAAGTTAAAAATAAAATTTCAAAAAAAAAAACAATATAAAAAGTTTTGCAAATTAATTTATATAAACTAATTTTTTATTATGAAAGAATTAATTGTTTTTAATTATCTATTTTAAAAGTTTTTAGAAACCGTGCATCACACAGTTGAGACTAAAGCTTTCTTGAATGAATAAAAGCTTAGGGGACCATATTTAATGAAGAAAATCAGGTTTCTACAATTTGGTCACCCATTGAATTTTTTAATATTTTTCAAAATATTAAAGAAATATCTAGTAATTTTGTTGAAATTAATCTTTTAGAATAATTTCAGTAACCATCTTTAACAAAATAGTTTTCTTCATCAAGGTTCTTGCTTATTTAATTTGAAATCTTATTTCTTTCATTTATTTATTTACGGTATATATATATTCATTAAAATGATGGTTCACAAATATCTTAATTTGATATATAACCATTAAACTTTATTTTTTCTATAGCTCTTCTTTTTATGACATTATATATTCTATGATATTATAGTTTTATTTCTCTTCAGCATATACAATTTGTTGGTTAAAAATAATATTTTTTACTGAAAACACACTTACAAATAACTTACAAATAAAAGAAACATATAAATATAAATAAATCTAAGGTTGGACACTTCGCAAATAATCAACACTATTATTACTTTAATTTTTTTTTTTATAAAACCGTAGATTTTCTATGTGTATTTTGACTCGTACAATATTTTTAACAAAAACTGTAAATCTTTTCATTTAATTTTTTTAAAACAAAATTGTAAACTTAATCATACCTATTTACTGATAAGATATTCTCGTTCTTCATTTATTTCTTGTTCACTTGAATAAATTTGGGGGAGAGTGATTGAATGAATTTGAAGATAATTTTTTTTGTTGTTTAAGTGGATTTAGAGGTAGTGAGAGTGGATTTGGAAATAAATTTTTTCAATTTGTCACATCAATCAAATCCTACATTTACCTTAAAATCCACTCAAATAAACAAGAAAAAAATTTACCTTTAAATCAAACATATATTTAAAACGAATTTATCTTTAGGCTCGGTCTGACTCATTACCAATAAATAACTTTCATTATTTCATTAACTACCAATCAATATTATTATTGATTATCCTTTAATTACGGTTGTATTTACCTATCTGTTATTGAATTGTGGCTTGCTAGGTATTCATAGAGGCCAACTATGTTTAATGAATATTTTGAAAATAGATAAGTATTTTCCTAATCGTTAATGACTGAAAATTTTCATTATGTGATTGTTTTAAATATTCTCTCTGCATATCTCATTCGCTAATAAACTCAGCATGTATTAGTTTTGTAGTTAAATTTTGGAGTTCTTCTATGTTTCATAAATGTATCTATACTAAGTAAAAGAAAATTCAAAAAGGAAAGTATAAAATAATAATTTCCAGATGTTATACTTTTAAAAAATAAATAACTAATTAAGTAAAATTCTAGTTATATTTTTAAATATAATTAAAATTTTTAACATTTATTTTTTTAAAACCATCCCTGCTAAGAAATATCGTTATGACAAGTACGTTTTGAAACTTGACCATAAAGAAATCTATTACACATTATTATTTTCTAACACAAATATGAAAGCATTGATATCAGAAATAAGAAAAATTGAGTATAATGAAAAGTCAACGAAAAAATTTCAACTCCAGCTCTCTGATCCAGAAAGAGTGGAAAGTTTCATCAGTATATAAAGAAACGTCGTTTCTGCAATTCTATTACCTCTATCTCAGTCTTTCTCGTAGTCTTTTTCTTCCTTTCGTCTTCGTTTCTTTCTGAAACAGAATTGAAAGATTCCAAATGCTATGCGTGATTCAGTTTCCTTCCAATTTTATTGAACACACTCAACCTTCCTTTGAGCATCTCTAATATACCCATTTCTTTCTGCTTTCCTCTCTTGTCTCATATTTCGGAAGCTCAATTTTTGCTTCTCTTTCTTATGTAAGTTTCTCCCCGTATTTTTTTTAGGTTTTAACTGTATTAAAAACTTAATTAGTAATTTTATTTTTATATTTAAATTTTTTATTCATTTTATTTTATATATTTGTGTTGTACTCAATTTAATTTTTATATTGAATTTTTTGTCATTTTTATAAAAAAATTCAATCTGATCTTTTCCATAAGTTAACTATTTAGAATATATTATTTATCAAAATCTAGATTATATATCTGTTGTCATAAAACTCTCTAACTTTTCTGGTTTTTATGTTTTTGCTTTTAAATAATAGAGATTCAATGTAGGGGAAAAAATATAAGAAATGAATTAAGTAAAATATAAATATAAAAATCAAAACCAATAAAAAAAATCTAACGACCAAAATAAATTAAAAATCGACCAAATTATCAATTAAATAAAAATTAATCACTCCATCTCAAATAATTAAAGAACAAATATATTTAAATTATTTTTTATTTTGTATGTGAAGCTCTTACTTGCATTCAAGTCACAATATTCAGAGATGGTCTTCATTGTTTCTTACTAATGATTTTTTGTGTGTTGTTTAAAATCAGACATTTGAGAGGAATCCATGTCGTGTGTGACAGCACGTACTGGGAGACAACGACAACGTTACGAAGACAACATGCGCCTTGTCTCCGGGTAAGCCTTTCCGATTTGTGCTATTTCCTTTTAGTTTTCGCTTATCGGGATAGAATAGGATTATGAGTGAGCAAAATTAATTGAAATGTACTAAATCATTAATTAACTATATTATATTATATTAAAAATATTAAGTTGTTTAGATTAAACATTGGTAGGATTACTTGATTAAATTTGGTCAAATATTTGTTGGAACCAATTCTATCAATTTTTCGTTTATTTTTTGAATTTGTTTGATAAATTGGGTTCTGATTGAATTAACTTAATTTTCAATCGGGTCAACTCATTTGAATTTGGCAAGATCGATTCAACTAAGTTTTGGTTGTGAATGTTCTAACTCAACTCGATTGAGTTCCAGTTCGAGTTCTTCTCAACATTTTGGTAAACATGACTTATCTCAACCTTTAGCGCGATCTAAGTTATTTTTGGCCTAATACAACTTATCTGAACCTATGACACGATCTAACCCGTCTCGAACTTTGGCTCAGGTCGGTCTATTTCCCTTTTTGATCTTACTCGACGTGTCTTGACCTTAGGCTTGACTTGACCCTTCTCAATATTTAGCCTAACTTGGTCTGTCTTAATCTTTGGTCTCACTGGATCTCAATTTGGATCAGGTCAATCTATCTCGACTTTTGGTATGATCCGACCCATTTCAACCTTTGACTTATTTCAATTTATCTTAAAGTTGTGTTGTGTCAAAGTAGAAAAGAAATTCCAATGTAATTTTGTATTTTGCAGCTTAATAAAACAAAGAAATTATTCAGTTCAATTCATATAAATTAATTTTCATTTTATTTCAATTCTGACAAATTACTTTTTGGTTCACTACCATTTTTAATCATGTAGCTCAATACAAATAATTTTTCCCACCCATACGTAACATCTTTCATATTTTATATCATTGTGTAACAATTATATATATATATATATATATATATATATATATATATATATATATATATATATATATATATATATATATATATATATATAATTTTATTTCAAAATTTCATTTGTATTTATTTTTATCTTCTAAATATAATATTTTTTTAAACTAAAAGAGCTTCTCTCTAGTGGTTGTTCAAGAAACATATAAGTATTAAATGATCATTCTCCAAGTTTTCTTGTACAAAAGTCAATACCCATATTTTATTGTTTCCATGAAGTCTTCATATATAAATGTTTTAAAATATGATAATTTATTTTATAAAAAGCATACCTTCTTATTAAAAAATTAATTGTTGTAACTATTAAGTTTTACATATTTTATAAATATGAATATTTTTAGTTGTTTTTATTAAAATATTTGGTTTTATTGAATGTTCAAAATATTTTTTTATTTTCTTTTGAGTATCTTAATTTTATCGTCAATCAGATGGCATATTTGTTTGTGTTTTTTATTTATGTATAACTTGTTAATCAATTTTTATTTTTTTCTCGAACCTCTTGTAAAGTCAACGTTTTCTTAAAGAGAAAATGAATGACTTAAATGACAAGTTGAAGAAGACAAAAGAGAGAATTGGTTAAGTTACTTAGAAATGAGAAAACACTGACACTCCTGACATAAAATCAACGAAAAAGTACTTTAACAAAAATAAAAAATATTTTGAATACTCAATATAAATATCTAAATTTATTCATGAATCAGTTAAAACTTGTTTTAGAATTGACTATATCAATAATATATTATATTTACATTATTCACTCTTGCCTTTGAAATTATTAGTTTTCACAATTTTCATGTCTTTTAATATGTAAAATATTCCTGCTACCTTAAACTTAGAGAATATCGGTAAGTCGTTTGGAGAAATTGAACGTGTGGGAAAAAGTTAGAATATAGAATTAGTCACATCGATATATTTAATGACAGAAAGCTTTTCATAATATGTAAGTTTTCATCATTCTTTTTATCTTCATAATATGACTAAGCAAAAACTTTTTGGGCCTCTTCAATTGGGCCCTATCATCACATTTCTAATAATACATAATTAAGTTTTGTAATATTTTAAAGTATTAATAAACCTTCGGAATATATAGTGTGGAAATTAACCAACAAAAATTGTAAATACGTGATCTAAAAAGGATAGTGTAAAAATTTCACAACATCGTATGTCTCAACATCATCGCCTAAAACATATTATAATTTATAAAAGATTAAATATAGTTTTAATCTTTAACGTTAAAAATGAAACTAAAATGAAATTAAGATTTATCTCTAGTACATTTTTGTCCCAAATTTTAAAAATAAATTAATATAATCTTTTAATTTGATTATATTAAATTTTATTTAATGTGACAAAAGTTTTGAAGATGGTGTTTGACATGTTCAAAATCAAATGTTATCTTGAAATATCATTTAATAAACCTAAAAAAGTTAATGTCATTAAGTGAAAATAATTATATCTATTCACTTTTCAAGTTTCGGATCAAAATCTATCAACGTTTGAGATATAGATAAATTTTAAATTTTCTTTCAAATTTAATTATTAAAAACATATTTAACCTTTTATAAAATAAAAAATCTTTTTAGCAATAATTGCGTTAAGGTAATCTTAGTTGCTATATGTAAAAGTCAAACTAATAAAAATACATAACAGAGTCTATATAAATAAAAATATTTCTAATTTGAATTTTAATATAATTATTATAAAAAAATTGAATATAATTTTAATAATTTATTTATCAAATTAATATAGTTTTAGTAAACATGTTTTTATTCTTATGCTAGTTTGTTAAATATAAATATTATAAATTGATACATTTTTTCGTATATTATATCAATTGCCATGAGATTTTATCCATATAAAGGAGAGTTAGTGTAATGTTTTTAAAATAAAAATGAGCTAAGTGTAGCATTTTAAAAAATTTAAGGCGTATATAATATTCAAACAAAAATGAGCGGAATGTAAGTGTAATTTACCCTCAATTTTTTATAAAATCTTGTATAAAAAATCATCATATTTCCATAAGATAAAGAACAAAACATATTCAACCCTTAGACAATGTAGTTTCAATTTATCTTATCACTCTATTATACTTCTTAATTTCCATTTTTTCTGATATAGTTTACGAAATCGAAATCAAGAATATATATATATATATATATATATATAATTTGCTAGAAAAATGGTGGGGAGAAATATATGATGATACTTGGAAAAATATCTTTGTAATAATTATAATGAAAATTTTCTTACTGATGCATTTATAACAGATGTATTCCCTATAGATGGAAAAAGGGAAAAGTGGATAAAAAAGAAGATACTGAGGAGATGATAGAAGTACTTATGGTTTCTTCACCAAAACGTGATGACCTTGTGTTTCCGAAGGTACTTGACAGTGTCTTCTTTTAACCAATGAAAATTTCATGAGCATGAAAATCTTTGTGAAGTGTCACTTTGTTCTTCTTCCAGGGAGGATGGGAGGATGATGAAACTGTTACAGAAGCTGCTTGCCGTGAAGCCCTAGAGGAAGCAGGAGTTAAAGGGATTATAAGAGTAAGTTTTTTTAAAGTCAATCAATGCTTTTTCTGATTCATATATATCATCTATATGATACCAAATTTGAGAAATCTTCATTAGCTAAATGGTGGGCATTCATTTTCAGGAAATTCCCTTGGGAAGATGGGAGTTCAGAAGCAAAAGCAGCAAAGATTCATGCAGCCAAGAAGGATGGTGCAGAGGGTACATGTTTTCCTTAGAGGTCATTGAAGAACTGGAGGCTTGGCCAGAGCAAAAGGACCATAATCGCCAATGGGTAATTGTTCTTTATAAATTCTTAAAACAATTTTAATACTGCTCGGAATTCAAATGTGTATCCAAGTCTCACATCGGATAAAAATGATAAAATATAGTACTATATAAAGGTAAAAGACCCGTTAACCTATTTCGTTAAGGTTTCAGGGAGGGAGAGAGTAATATCAATCTCTTTTATTATTAAACTTATATTTCATTAGCGTTTGTATCTCCCTCAACATATTTAGAAATATAGTTGAACTCAAATTGTTATATAATATATAAATTCTTAAAAACAACATCTCTCGATTGAGGTAAAATGTGTTAAGTCATTAAGAAAAATTCTAAAAAAATTGATATCAATGAATCATGAATATACATTATTTTCAATTCGAAAAGCTTAGGACTATAATTATGTTATTTTCTTTCTTATATAATACTCTTCTTGCTCATTCCTATTCAATATAGGATCAAACTCATTCTTGAAAGGATATGTTTTTTAGGTGAATATAAAAGAAGCATTCAGACTGAGCCGATATGACTGGATGTGCAAGGCATTGGAAGTGTTTATAAGTGTTATGGCAGAAGACATAAAGCTAAGGAATGAGGAAAATAATGTTGATTCCTCTTCAATATCAGTGCTTGATGTGTCAGAAAGTCAATATGTGTCATCCAAATGCTATAAAAGAACCACTTCCAAACAACATCATAGTATATCATCAAGAACCAATATCCTGTCCCATGCTTCCCAGGAGATAGCTATTCACTTAGGTTATTGACACTCTACGTTTGTGCAATGTGATGCAGTTCCCATTTGAAAAGAAAAGTACTTATAATCACACTGTTACGGTGTGTTTGGTTGAACATTTGAAAACTTCGTTTAGGATAGTTTCAATTTTGGAAAAGTGATTTTGGCGTAAGATCTCAAGAGATCTGATTTATGTTAAAGAGGTTTGGAATAAAAGTTGGCGTGTTTATTGTTAACCCAACACAAAAAGTTTTTATTCTGTGGTACTTTTGATAATATTATTTTATTTCAACCAAACATAATTTTTTTTTTCAAATAAATAATGTATGATTTGGAAAAATGTAGATGAAGTTGTTCTAACATAATAACAAAATAAAAAAATACTCATCTTAAAAAATGTTAAACATTAAAATTTGGTGAACCATTTCAACTATTGAGTTCAAGAAACAAGAACCCTCTGCCAAAAGTTTATGAAACCTTGATAATGAGTAAGAAAGGTTTAATAGAAAACTAAATAGAAGAGTCTTCAAATTCTGAAATTTAAAACTCGTTTTATTATATCTTAATTGCTTGAGATTAACGGGTTTTCCATCAATAGATTTCAAGTATTTTCCTAGTTCGTTAGCTACGTCTTGGTCAACAATATTTATCTAACACATTAATCAATTTAATTAACTCCTACAGTAAATTATTATATTTGTGCTAATGAGAAAAGAGAAAGAAACTAAAAACTCTAAATTGGTCTAAATATATTAACTAATTATAAAACAATAATTAAAAATGTTGGGTGATGTATTCTTACATTAAATACAGGTTAACAAGTTATCTATAGAAAAAATATCTATTATTATGATAAAAAGACATGACAAAATTGCATACTTTTTCTTTCAGAGATGCAATTTTTTTTTATTTATGTACGTTCTACTATAATTATGAGTCTCATCTCTATATTTGTAATACTTCATCTCTTCATTTTTAACTGTCGCCTAAGGTTTTATTACACAATAAAATTAACTCTTATAAGTTGTAATAAATTTTTTATGTTTTTTAATGGTACCTTTATTATTTTATATCCTTTATACTTATTGAAAATTACCATAATTTGTCTTCTCTCTTTATAATAAAAAGACTATTCATTATCTCTCCACTCGTTGAAAATCTTTATAACAAAATCTTTGAATTCTCTTCGACGAAATATAATACTTGAAACATTTTGTTCCCGTCTCAACAGAAATAAGTTTCTTTATTAAAATTTTTAATCATAAAATTTATACCAGAAAAAAAAATGATTTGAAAATTATAAGAAGCAGTAGTAATTACCCTGTGATTATGAGTACAACTATAGCAGGTAACACTTTGTATTTGGAATTAGTAGATTGAACCCACTATTAACAAAGCAATGTGTTGACAAGCAAACCTGATAGCCTAAAAGAATAAATTGTCTACAATGATGGATATAACCCAATATACAATAAGAACTTCATGGTGCAATTAATCCTCTAGATTTAGGTGGGTGCAAATTTTGTTATCAGTGTTATTGCTCTATTTTTTCAATTTGTTATTTCTCCTATGACATCAGTATACTACTATTTGTGGTTGTCTGTTGTTCAATGCAATTGAGTTTTTATATTGTTTAAATAGACTAACGTAGTCTTTTATATAAAATCAGTATTAAGAAATGAACTTTATGTCTAACTCAATCTTATAAAATTGGTTTATAAGATGAGATTTGTACTCATTTATATATTCTAAATTGACTTTATCTCTAGTTGATGTAAGACTTATAACACACCCGTCTCACATCGAGGTATATACGTATCGAACGTGAGACTAAACATTAATGGTGGTTCGATAATGGGTAGAAAAATAAATCTAATAAACAATAAATATCGTTATGATAGGCTTTAACCAATGACTCTGATACTAAGTTAAGAAGTAGACTTTAAACCTTATGAAGTGGACTTTAAGTGTAGCTCAATTTTACAAATAAACAGTGACATTTGCATCTATTTATATACTCTAGATTGGTTTTAAATTGGTTTGTTTAGGTGAGACTTCCAACAATAAGCATTAATATTGTTAGGACCCATTGAAGACGATACAAAAAAAAGGGATCACATTATCTCCATATAAAAAAGAAAAAATAGGTATTCAATTGAGTCTAAAGAAAAATTATAAGGAGTGTAAGACTAATTAAACATTTGGTTGGACTAACATGTCATAAGATTTTAAACATTATCAAAACCATCTTAACGGAAGGAATTACATTGATTTTATTTAACAAATAATCATACTCAATTAACTCAACAATATATATAATGATAAAAATGAATCAATACTAAAATATAAAAATTAAATTATTAATTGAAGTTTTATTTATTAATAATGTTAATGAAGGGAGATAGAAAAGTAAAAACTCTTTGTGTAAATATATTAGTTAATCATAAGACACTATTTTATGTTTAAAATAACATGAATGAGAATTGTATGGCCCACAGTAGGTAATTGAAGGGTTTTGCATTAAATATCTATTTAGATTTACTTTTACCCCAAATTAAGGTAAAAATAGCTTTAAGTTCAAATAACTATTGGAATATCTTATTCTTATTGTTAAAATAGTGTTTTTGGATTGAGAAGTGAATTTGAGGAAGAGTAAAAGAATGAATTTGAGAAAATTGAGAGGGGATTGCGATGTTGTTTGGATTCAGGAATTTGAAGGGATAAATAAAGGGATTTCAAAGAAAAGTTTGTGAATAATGTGATTGGTGTGATAAATTAAAAAAAATTAATTGATAAAAATAAAGTATTACCAATTTATCCTTGTGTAGAAATGTGATATAAATTTAAATATAAGTAGTGAAACTTATATTAAAATGATTTGTTATCTATAAAAAATTAAAATTAGAAAAATAAAATTAAAATTTATAAAAGAGATTTGTAGGAATAAATTTCAACTATATTGTTAGTATTAATATTAATTATAATAATAATTTGTTAAAAAATATTATTATTAATAGATGGTAGCCACAATGGAGTGGTTGCAAACTCAAATAAGAAAAATGGTTAGTTGTATGGTTGTTTGATTTTTTTCAGTTACTATGTGAAAATTACAACTCCATGGAATGGATTCCATTATAATAGAATCAATTACAATACTATTAAAAATCAATTCCACCATCTTTCAAATACCAAAAATTGATTCCAACATTTATAGAATTGATTCCAACTCTTCTATAATTCTCATAATAAATTCTTCCAACCCTTCTTTAATACTTAAAATCAATTCTTTCAACCCCTTTAACATCCAAAATCGATTCCACCCACTTTTTATACGTCCATAATCAATTCCACATTCCCATAAGTGATTCTATTGAATATAGTAAAAAACTATTTAATCCCATGTAATGTCCTCAAATTATAAGAGAAGAAACATGAGCTAAACTCAAAATAGATATAACAAATAATAACAAACAAACTAAAAATAAAAGATAAGATAAATATATTGAATACAGTGAAAACTATCTATGAGATTAATCTTCCTTGTGTTGAATACACACAGGATTCTCTATTTATAATAAAAGAAATATGGACTAAGTTCAAAATACAAATAAGAAATAATGATCAACTAATTAAAAAAATATAAAATAAAGATAAGATAAATAGATATCATGTTAAACATAGTGAAAATGAGATTAATCTTCCTTGAGTTAACACTAGCAAAAAAAGAGGCTTCTAACGCGTCATATACGCTTCGGTTACTACGAAACCAAAGTGTATAAGAACGCGGTGGCGTTTTCGTAAATATAGAAACCTTATACGCCTCGGTTAAACACCAACCGATGCCTATTACGTATACTGCTTCGGTTAAATGGGGAAACCAATGCCTATAAAGTCTACTGTCACCTCTATTTGCAAATCAGACTTTCTTTTGACAACTTTATAGATGGTTCTTCTGCTTCGATTCAGCTCAGACCCGATGCCTATACCCTCTTGCTTCGGTTTTTCACAGACCCGATGCAGTATTGTCTGCCATACACTTACATCTGTGCAGCCTTCACCGGTGCAGACCCTTGCCCTGCAGCCTCTGCGTATGTGTGTTATTTGTGTCATTATTGATAGATTAAATGACTATTTTAAATGAGACATTATTTTCAAGAGATATAGTTTCAATATTTCACTTAATGTATAAGATTTGATATGCTGGAGACCACTTTTCTATACTTGGCATTGTTTAGTTTGTTTAGTTTTTACTATTCTCGTTGTAAATTAGTAATTAAAGCAATGTAATGAAGGTTAGTGTTACATCTCTTATAAGTAAGCACTATAAGAGGAGAAGCCAAATATAGTCTAATAGTTTTTGAATGTTTGATGATGAAATAAAGTTTAAGGTTAGGAATCATGAGACTAATTAATGTGTTGTTTGTTTTTGTGCAGATATTGTAGTTTTTGACCGACTTTCACGCTCCCAGGTTTCTATTCTTAAAAATTTCCTTTTAATATGAACGTATACTTATTTGTTTGCTTCAATATATTGTTTGCTTGAATATATTGTTTGCGTGAATATATTGTTTGCTTGAATATATTGCATGTTGTATATGAAATTATTTGTTTGCTTGAATATATATTGTTGTTGAGAATTAGCCTTAGTTTCCTTTTTGACATTCAATACAAAAATTATTTACTATTTCCAGATTTTTTTGAACAAATGCACTTTTTACAAATGAATAGAGAGGAGATGATAATAATAATTTACAAGTATTGAATCTTGAATTGTCCGGTTGGACAGTTTAAGAAGAGTAATAACTTTTTCATAGTTTATTAATACATATCAATTTTAATATACATGAAATTTTGCAGTTGTGTTTTGTATTAATCTTCGGGTGCATATTTGATTGTGATTTATAATCACTTTCATTTTGTGTAACCTAAAGACCAATGCGAAATGCTGGAAAAATTTCATGAAATTTTAGATATGTTATTTAAAATTTATATGTTTAATAAACTAAAAAAAGTGAATCTTCTTGAATGGGATAGGATCACACCTTGAATACAAACACTATCAAAGTGATCATTCAAGATTATTGAAATTGTGTAAACAATTTCAGTAAACATGCGTACGGATCGATGATGGATTAATTTACCACGCATCAGCACTAAGTATGAGAGAGGGGTAGAAGAATTTATAGAGTTTGCGCAACGTAATGCTAGTACAAATGGTGATGATGAAGTCAAGTTCAGATGTCCCTATGTGAACTGTTTGAATGGGAGGAAGTTGAACGCAACTGATATTAGGGAACATCTTATCTGTGATGGTTTCGTATGAAGTTATACAACATGGATATGGCACGACGAATTTTTAGAATTTCCAACTGTCTCTCTAATTGAAAATGTATATGATTCCATCATGGATATGGAAGATCGACCGGAATAAGACAACTTAGAAAATATGATCTGCGATGTTGGCGTAGAAGCTTTTGCCCAAGCGCATGTGTATGAAACAATGTTCACTGATGCAGAGACTCCTTTGTATGCCGGTTCAACTAAGTTTACACGGTTGTCAGCGGTGTGAAGGCTCATGAATTTAAAGGCGACCAATGGATGGACTGATAAGAGTTTTACAGAATTGTTGTCGTTGTTGAATGAAATGCTGCGAGATGGAAATACATTACCCACTCGTAATTATGATGCAAATTTTTTTTTGTCCGATGGGTATGGAGTATAAACGGATACATGCATGTCCGAATGATTGCATATTATATAGGAATGAGAATGAAGTTTTGATAAAGTGTCTAAAATGTGGGTTATCACGATACAAGTCAAAAAATAATAGTGAAGATAGTGGTCACACAGAAAAGAATGGTTCTGCTTTGAAAGTAGTTTGGTATCTTCCACTCGTGGCCAGACTTAAGTGTTTGTTCGCGAATCCCGAAGACGCTAAAAACCTAAGATGGCATGCAGATGAGAGAACAACTGATGGGCTGCTTCGTCATCCAGTTGATTCAAAGCAATGGAAAAATATTGATCATGAATTCCCTCAATTTGGTCAAGAATGTAGAAATCTTAGGTTTGGCTTAGCTACTTATGGAATGAACCCATTTGGTAATTTAAGTACCAATCAGAGTTGTTGGCCCGCTATAATGATAATTTATAACTTATCTCCTGGATTGTGCATGAAAAGAAAGTATATGATGTTGTCAATGTTGATATCTAGTCCAAAGCAGCTTGGAAATGACATAGATGTTTATCTCAGGCCACTAGTTGAAGACTTGAAGTTGTTGTGGGTTGATGGGGTTGAAATATTTGATGCCTTTGCTTCAGAAATTTTTATGATGCATGCAATGTTATTTTGCACCATTAATGACTTTCCAGCTTACGGTAATTTGTCGGGGTACAGTTTGAAGGGTCATAAAGCATGTCCTATATGTGAAGAAAACACTACAGCTCAACAATTAAAACACGGAAGGAAGACAGTGTATATGCGTCATCGACGATTTTTACAATCTAATCATCCATATCGAAGGTTAAAGAAAACATTCAATGGAGAACAAGAGAAAGACAATGTACCCATTCCACTTACTGGACTTGAAGTTCTTGAAAAAGTTAATAGAGTACATCATGTATTTGGGAAAACGTCCAAGAAGTCTTCTTACACGACCCCTTGGAAGAAGAAATCAATATTATTTGATCTTCCATATTGGTCAAAGTTAGATGTTAGACATTGCATAAATGTCATGCATGTAGAGAAGAATGTTTGTGATAGCTTGATTGGTACACTACTAAACATCCAGGGAAAAACAAAAGATGAAGTGAATGCGCGTTTGGATTCTGTTGACATGAAGATTCGAGAAGAGTTGGCACCAAGAGAGATTGGTAAACGTACTTATTTCCCCCCTGCATGTTACACAATGTCCAGAGAAGAGAAGATAAGTTTTTGTCTTTGTTTAAAGAATATCACGGTACCACAAGGATACTCTTCAAATATCAAGAGCTTAGTGTCAATGCAGGACTTAAAGCTTGTTGGACTCAAGTCTCACGATTGCCATGTCTTAATGCAACAATTGTTAACGGTGGCAATTCGTGAAATTTTGCCCAAAAAAGTTAGGCAGACCATAACTCGATTGTGCTCATTTTTCTCGTCAATTTGTAGTAAAGTCATCGATCCTACAAAGTTAGATGAACTTCAAAGCGACATTATCATCATCTTGTGTCAGCTAGAAATGTTTTTCCCTCCATCCTTTTTTGACATCATGGTACATTTACTTGTTCCTTTGGTCAGAGAAATAAAGTTGTGTGGACCAGTATACTTAAGATGGATGTATCCTATTGAGCGTTATACGAAGATTTTGAAAGAGTACGTAAAAAATCAATATCGTCCAGAAGGTTCAATGATTGAAAGATATATTGTTGAAGAAAGTATCGAGTTTTGCTCTAATTATATGACTAAAGAAAATTCGAGAGGAGTCCCTCGGACATCATGGTTGAATAGATGTTCTATAAGTAAAAGCATCCGAGGTGTGAATGGGGTGACGAAAAGTTGTGAAGAATTGATGCAAGCACATCTGTACATATTAAACAACACAGATGAAGTGATCCCATTTTTGGAAGCACACAAAGCCGTTGTAAAGGACAAGTATCCAAGAAAATCAGAGAAATGGCAGTTGATGGAGCATAACAAAACATTCTTGTCCTGGTTCAAATCTGAAGTTTTGAAAGAATCATGGTCTTCTGAGACTTTGTTGTGGCTAGCAAATGGTTTGAAGTTTGATGTTGTATGTTGTACAAGCTATGAAGTTAATAATTGCAGATTCTATACAAAGACTTTGGATGATAAAAGCACAATACAAAATAGTGGCATCAGTCTAGAAGCTGAGTCGCTACGATTTTCCACATCCAAAGATCAAAATCCTGTAATTGGATCAATGAGATATTATGGTAGAATAGAAGAGATATGAGAGGTTGATTACACTAAGTTTTCTGTTGCACTCTTCAAATGTAAGTGGGTCGACAATAAGAGTGGTGTCAAAATAGATGAATCATGGCATATCAAGCAAGTCAGGTTTTTTATGTCAAAGATCCTACGTCTGACCATTGGTATGTCGCTCTTCAAGGAAAAAGACAAATTGAAGATAAAGAAGAGAATCTAAGTAGTCTTCATATTGCTGACAACCATCCATTTAAAACGACAACTAATTTGGATGACAACCCTCTAATTGATGATATACAAGAAATTCGGGAAGATCACAACGAGGGAATATACATATGACCAATCCATATGATTATGTATGAATTTCATGTTTGTGTAAATATTTATGGCTTTTGTTAAATAATATATGTTATTTTATAAGTGTTTTATTAATCTTTCATCTTATTTATTGTGACATATATATGGCCGAGCCACCTCATTCGTTAGGGGATGAAGTCCCCATTACTTCTAGACGGACGAGAGGAGCCACAAGGTTACGACAACTTATACTTAGAAGAAATGCAGGTGAGAGGACACCTGTCATTATTGACGTGGTCACTGGAGTTGCATTTGGCCCAAACGCAGATGTATTTAGGTCTTACCTTGGAATACTAGCACATGATCGTATCTCTATACTTACTCCATCCTTTGACCATGTATCTGAGGCTGATCGGAATCTTATATGGCAAGATCTATTGGTAAGTTAAACAATATTGCTCCAAATTCTAGATTCTACATATTGATAAATTTGTATTGATATAAGGTTATTACTTTCTTTGTTGTAGATGACATTTGATATGCCAAATGTCGAGAGCCTAAGGATTAGGTGTTTATCTACAATTGCAGAAAGATTTCAGGGGTTTAAGACAAAACTGACGTCCAGATATATATTTGGAGCAAAAAGTAATGGAACTCCATGTTCTAAATATTCTGCAATTGACGAAGAAACATGACGTCAGTTTGTAGAGCTTCGTTCATCCGAGACGTGGCAGGTAAGTGTAGGTAAAATAATTCAATTCATCATTCATAATTTATATCATAACAATTGTTTCATTTTGTCACAAGAAACAAGGTCAAAAGAACAGGGTATAAGTGCTCAAAATAAAAATCCACACCTATTGTCTCGTGGTGGATATAGGAAGCTTGAGGAGAAAATAATGAAGCAGAAGTCAGATAGTAGACTTTCACTTTCTGAGGGTGGTGACCCTCCTCCTTCTCCTTCACCACCATCTCGGCACGAGAAGTGGAAGTTAGCTCGTTTAAGATCATCGTGCTCCTACACTTCCGACACTACTAGAGAGATATCTGAAAGAATTGTAAGATGTCATTTTTCATATTTAAACAACATTTTTGTTATATATACTACATAGATCCTTCAAATAATTATGAAGTTTTGTTATGTTACAGGACTCCTTGGTTGAGCAGAGCTCCCAAGGTCAATTCACACAACAAGGTCGTGGGATATTCTTGCCACAGCTATTGGACGACCTGAGCACCTAGGACGGGTGCGTGCTCTTGGGACTAGCATAGACATACAACAGTTCTTTGAGTCTTCCTTGGGTCCATCTTCATCCGGATTAAGTAAAGAGTATGAACAAAAGCTGAAGGAGGAAATAAGAATATAGATGACATAAGAGATGACAAAGAAGGTTCGGGCAGAGTTGTATGATGAAGTTGTTGAAATGGTTGCGCGCCAGTACCAGCACCATTATGAGGATTATGACAATTGTCCTCCGCCATCTCCTGTAGCAGAACATGTTGTGCCCCCTACAGGTAAACTTAATAATCATTTTTGTTTATTAATTTACTTTTTGTATAACCTAACATTTAATTTGACAGGTAAAAGCGGTAAAGGAAGTTGCTCAGCTGCCGGTGCCCCCAAGGGACGACATGGACGACACTCGTCCATGTCAGTTATATATTCTCTCTGATACCGGGACCATACTAGTGGCTCGTGGCATAGTCTATGAGACAACCACTGTAGTGCATGGTGTACAACTAGCAGAAGATGAGGTCAAGGGCACGGTGGATGAAGTTGTCGTACCAGATGACGTTCTTCCTGTGCCTACAGATGAGTTTTTCACTGTGCAAGAGGCATTTAAGTCCTTCGTCGCCTGACCTAGACATTTGGTTGGTGATGTATCTGATCCCCCGGTAAACACTCATACTATATACTTCTCAATTTTAATATTTACTTCTAATTGACGTCATAACATAACCATTTTTTCATGTAACAACAGACAGGTCAAGAGGGAAGTCCTATACCGAAGAAGACTCATTTATCTGAGGACGACCCTCTTGGTACGTTACGCAAGCTTGCTAACATCATTTCAGATGCACCGATGATTGTACAATGGGATTCTACTACATTTGGAAGAGAAGCTTAGATCCCATTGTACTTGCATCAGCAAGATGTTAGGGAGCTTGCATCGGGGAGAGAAGAAATTAATATTACACTCATTCAGCTGTGGATGATGTAAGTTTATGAGAACTTTTTTATGTAATTCTTTTTTATCAAGTTACTTATATTAGATTATTTCTTCATTTTAGGTATATGTTTGATGTTTAGTAAAAAGAAGGGGTTCAATGATGTATATGGGTTCATTGACCCCTCTATGACTCATGAAAGAAATAAATTTGATGATATCCAAACATACATCACCACCTGCTTTGCAATGGGGAAAAAGATATATTTTCTGCCTTATATACTTGGGTAAGTGAAGTTTGTTAACTTTAAAGTTTCATTTATTAATTTTGGTATATGACAATTAAGTTATTACCAATTTCTGGCGTCATTGGCAGCTACTTGTGATCTTCATACCGAAGAACACTGCTGTCTGGTTTTGTTCATTGCATAAGTCTCCTCCCAGCCCTCTTAGACATGTAGTAGATTGGTAAGAACCTCAATGTTTCAACTTTATTTGTTATATAAATGTATGCTAAAGCAATTATTTTTAATAGTTCGCTTGCAACACATATGATGTTATCTGGGAGATCTACTGCTACAGCTAAAAAGCTTGCATGGGTTGGCCTTAAGGTTTGGTATTTTAGTCCGTACTTGTTATAGTTTGTTCCATTCCAATGATGTTACTTAACATTTTATAATTATGATGATATATTGTAGTGTAATAGACAAACATAGTCATTTGAATGTGGTTACCACGTCATGTTTTGGATGATGACCATTATTCGTGCACATTACACTAGTGGATGGCAAACAATAATATTTAGGATTGAATTTTATTTTCTCTATAGTTTAGATTTCATTTACACTAATTGAAATCATTGTGTTTTATGCAGAGATTCAATATGATTGCTCCAATTCTAGAGAAGTCACTTAAACTCGTGAGGAAAACACTGGCTAAATATGTAATTCAATTATATAATAGTATGTAGGATATATTAGGATATAATAGTATGTAGTAGATATTAGGATATAGTAAGTTCTAAGTATATGTTTGTAAGTTGTTTTATGCTTTTGTACATTATTATTAGTTTAACTGTGCCCATTGCATTGATTTATGTTTCAAAGTTGATTTATGATTACATTGGATTGATTTATGCTTCTAAGAAGTTGATTTATGATTACATTGAATGTATTTATGTTTTAATATAATTTTCATTCAAAATATACGCTTATGGATTACTTTAGCCTGTTCTGGTTGTAAAATTATATGCAGGTTTGTTTCTGCAATTGGGAATGTAACAAAAACAAACCTGATTTAAAAAAAAAGACCTGATTTTAAAAAAAATAGGGGAATATGCCTCGGTTGAGACCATAACCGAAGCATAAAACACCATTATGGCATTGGTTAAGGTCACAACTGAGGAAAAAAGGCTGACGGATAAAGAAAAAAAAAAGAAACAAAAAAGGACTCTACTGCCTCAGTTAAACTGCCAACCGAAGCAGTAGAGGGGGACATACTGCCTCGGTTCAGAGGGAACCGAGGCATAAAGTCCTGTGAAAAAAAACAATTTAAAAAAGAAAAAATCTACTGCTTCGGTTAACTTTGAACCGAGACAAATCCTACCCTTTTATGCCTCAGTTCTAAACCGAGGCAAAAAGTCTCGCCTGGATATGCCTTGGTTTCAGGAACCGCTGCCTTAAGAAAAATCCTCTTGATGATGACGATGGAGAAGCCATTTCTGAATAGAATTCTAGGAACGTCTTTCACAATCTCGACTTCTTAACTTCATAACTTCTAAGCTTAAAAAAATACAAAGGAGACGTTGAATTATAGAGGGCATCGACGTACTAATTGTCAGCTAGAAGACAAAGAGTAAGAAAAAGACGTCAAATTTTAGGGATATTCGATGTTTTCTTCTTCATCCTCACGCCCTTCTATTTTTCTTTTTTCCTGTATAAAACCGCTCATAGCTCCCATTACCATTATATTTCAATATAATATTTACATTTTAAGATAACCTCCCATTAGAAATGCAACGTTATCGATAGATCACAATAATTAAAATCGTAATAAATATTATTATATTATTTAAAGTAATTTGAAATGAATGTTTTAGGCTAAAGATAGGTATTATTATACTAAAAGACTTTGATTGATTTTTAAATTATAATACCTTAAGTTTGAGAAAAAATTAAGTTGATTGATAAACTAAAGGCGTTAAGATAGAATATTGTGGACAAAAATGAAGATAGGTCAATTAGAAAAAAATGTTGTCAAAGTATAATTATCCAAAAATATTTAGACAAGTTAACAACAGAGATGCATCATACCAGGTCAAATATCGAGAAGAGACAACATGTATGGGGAATAATCAGATAGATCTAGACCAAAAATTAAGCAGAATGGGTTGGGTTGAAGATTAAGGCAGATTAGGTTTGACGGGGAAGACTGGTTGACCCAAAATGAGTGTTCGGAGATTAAGACTAAAGGTCCAAACAAACTAACATAAGTTGAAGGTCGGGATGGGCTGACCCGAGCAAAAGATAGGATAAAGGACTATCTCCTGATTAATAATTAGTATAAGAAAGAAAATAAATTGTATTTTTCATATCAAAGATTAACATCTTTGTGACAAATCTTTCTTGTAGGGTTTCTTAGGTGCCTTAAACATGTATACCTATATATAGGGACACCAAATACATATGTAGACATTTTGGAAGTCATAAATTTGCATTTGCAATGTTGAGAGAGGATTCTTTTGGTTCTTGGTTCTCTGATTCTTATCAAAGATTAACATCGTTGTGGCAAATATTTCTTTTAGGGTTTCTTAGGTGCCTAAAACATTTATACCTATATTGTGGCGTTTCCATCTTTGTCTTATGAACCATAAGTAAAATTTAAAAAAGTCGAGACGGACAGGCAAGGTCATGAAAGAGATTTGTCAGAATTCTAGGAACAACAAAAATTTTCTTAGGGACCAACGATATGGTTAACAACTCTTATTGGCCACATTGAGATACATTATTTTGTATAATTTAATAATTATAATTAGTTAGTATAAATGATTATGATTTAAAAAGTCGACGACGATCAAAGATCAAACGCACTCTTAGAACAACTTTTATTGGCCACATTGAGATAAATTATTTTGAATAATTTAATAATTATAATTAGTTATTAGTATAAATGATTATGATATAAAAAAATACTATCAATGACATTATTAGGAAAATACTATGAATAACATTATTTGCATTTCTTAATTTATAACACTTCGAATCGATTCTTTATTACTTAGAATCGATTATATTAACTTTGAAAAATTGAGAGTGGAATTATATGAATATAGAGGGGCACATCAAACTTTTTAACTTCAAGCCCTTCAAATCTCACCTTCTTCGCGGGTGATTCAAAAGTAGACAATTTTTGGGGGGCGGGACATCAATTTGTTCTTATATGAATCAAACTCAAATTTGTTGTTTTTTTTCTGAGTGATGTTTGAACGTCAAATTCGGAGGGGCTTCGACTTCCATACAAGATAAACAGTAAGCATAATTACACGATGTACGTCATCGCTTCATCTTTAAATATTGCATCCATCACGTAATCCCTTGCTTCCTGTTTCCGTATTGAACATATTAGGATTCATGTTTTTTATCTCCTTGGCATTTTCCTTTTCTTAGATTTTGAAACATGTTTGTTCTTTAAATTGCAATTGGCTCGGTTGAATTTCAAAGTGCCTCATTCATGTCTCAGTTCATATGAAGGTGGCCTTTGACATTCAAGTGAACAAAATTATTTTTATAGTACAAAAATGATTAAGTTATCTTACTGAAAGGAAAGTGCTTGGGAAAAAGAAATATGGTTCACAATATGTTTAATGCTGAAATAATTTTGAGATCTAAAATAATGATGTAAAAATGTTGTTCAACTTCATCATTTAACTATGTATGAATCCTTTAATAAATTTGTCTTGGAGTTGTCTTCTACAATTAGATTTCAAAGCTATTTGATTTCTTATGGTGGAAACAATTGCAACACAAATTAAATTTATAAAGTTGACGTCGAACGTTGAGTGCATTTGATGCGAAAGACTGGAGATTGTGTCAAATATTTATGCTCAATGACGTCCTATATCATTATTCATCATAGAAATGTCTACGTTTAGTCAGCAAGAAGTTCATAAGAATCCAAAGAGATTTTTTACTTTTTCAGTGAATGATGTTTGAACGTCGAATTCGGCGGGACTTCGACGTTCAGAAAATTAATCATAAATACACGATGTACTGCTTTTATAATGATTTAATTTTCATCTGTAGATCATCTAATTTTTAATATTTTTTTCTTTATAATTTTTAATCATTCAATAACACATTCGACTATGTGGAGTAGTGGGACACTAATGGTTTGTTGTTTCCAACGATGTTTTTAATGTCTTTTGTTGGGGGCTGGACGTCAATTAGTTCTTATGGTGGAAACAACTGCAATACAAATTAAATTTATACTGTTGACGTCAAGTGTTGAGTGCATTCGATGAAAAAGTCTGGAGATTTTGTCAAATATTTGTGATCGATGACGTCGTATATCATTATTCATCATAGAAATGTCTTCGTTTAGTCACAAGGAGTTCATATCAGAATCCAAAGAGATTTTTTACTTTTTCAGTGAATGATGTTTGAACGTCGAATTCGGCGGGGCTTGGACGTTCATACAACGTGGCAGTTATTAATCATAATTACACAATGTACTGCTTTTACTAATCAAATTGCAATTTGCTCACTTGAATTTCAAAGTGCCGCATTCTGGTCTCAGTTCATATGAAGGTGGCCTTTGAAATTCAAGTCAACAAAATGCTTTTTGTAGCACATAAATGATTAAGTTATCTTACTGAAAGGGAAGCGCTTAGGAAAAAGAAAAATGGTTGACAATATGTTTAATGCTGAAACAATTTTATGATCTAAAATAGTTATATAAAGAATATGTTCAACTTCATCATTCAACAATGTTGAATCGTTTTTTAAATTGTCTTGTAGTTGTCTTCTACCATTAGATTTCAGAGCTATTTGATTTCTTATGGTGGAAACAACTCCAAGATAAGTTAAATTTATAAAGTTGACGTCGAATATTGAGTTCATTCGACGCAAAGGCCTGGAGATTGACGTATCTTTTTGGGATCAACGATGTCCTATATCTTAGAGGATTTAAAAAAGAAATCTCCTTTTACAAAACACTACATCTAAAATGAAGACCAAAGATGATGAAAGACATTATAACCAAAACCAGGAAGTAAGAAAAAAAACAAGCAAAACAATGGAGAATGTTTTTGAAATTCATAACTATTAACATTTTCCTCTTGTTTTCTGCCATGCCTTCATGGATAACAAAGAAATGACTTCGTTTAAAGGAGGAATTGAAGGAAAACCAGAGGAAAAAGTTAACATGAATTTGGTTGCGGAAGTAATGTAGGATAGGTTTTCAAAGGGTCTAGCTGAAATTCATAAGTGTTAACTTTTTCCTGTGTTTTCCCCCTTTGCCTTCATGGTTAACAAAGAAATGTCTTCGTTTAGTAAAGGAAAAAAAAGGAAAACACAAGAAAAAAGTTAACATGAATTTGATTTCTGAAGTTATGTAGGATAGGTTTTCAAAGGGTCTACTTGAAATTCATAAGTGTTAACTTTTTCCTGTGTTTTCCCCCATGCCTTCATGGTTAACAAAGAAATGTCTTTGTTTAGTAAAGGAAAAGAAGGAAAACACAAGAGAAAAGTTAACATGAATTTGATTACCGAAGTTATGTAGGATAGGTTTTCAATGGGTCTACTTATGTATCAACGTGAAGGGCATTGGAGTGGTTGGGAAGATTAATTGTGTGACCAAAATGTTACGTCAAATTCGGATGGTATTGGACGTTTTAATCTTCATCCAAAAGCCAAAGTTCGCTTCATTTTTTATTATTTTTCCTTTTTCCTAATAAACTCTCACTATAACGTCCAAGCCTCATAGATCTTCGACGTTTTTTTCGTCAAAAGCACCAACGTTTTTTTTTAATTTTTCACTGAATGATGTTTGAACGTCGAATTCGGCCGAGATTCGACGTTCATACAAGATACTGAGCATAATTACACGATCTTATGGTGGAAACAACTTCAAGAGAATTTAAATTTCAAATCTAGTTACACAGTTGACGTAATATTTGAAACGAAGAGATCCACGTCCAGTATTAATACCACTCGACGTGGATTGAATGAATTTATTTACAACAATGCCACTGGTTAGTGTTAACGTTGGCTGTTATGTTAGTTGACGTTGAACGTATGACGTTGTGCACCCTTATATACATTGAATAAAAAAATCTTATGTACGTTGTTTTATATTGCACGAGTGACTTAAGATACTAAACCCTAATACTGAGGAAAATTATCTAGTATCCAAATTCGAATGGCTTCTTCATCACATCCTTCAAGAGACAGAGGAAAGGCTATTGTGGCTCCAAGAAATGCTGATCTTTCTGGGTGGATCTGTGATGAGGAGACTCGTCTAGAGTTTATGAGGTAGACGAAGTTTAAACATATTGTTCCTCACAAATATCTGAACCTCGATTTATTTGAAAAAGAGGGATTTCACTTCCAGGAATGGATTGAAACTCAAGGTCTCTCTACACTTGTCCAGATGAAGGGTGATTGGTACCCTGACTTAGTAAGGGTCTTCTACAACAATATGAGAAACATAGATGCTGTCCTTCATTCGCGAGTAAAAGAAGTAAATGTTCACATTGATAGTGATGTCTGGTTTCAACTTGCAGGATTAAAAGCCGAAGGGTTATTCTCTCACTTACGGTACTCAGAAACAAACAGATGGCTGAAGAAAAAGGACGTGTACAGTAACTGGTTAAGGTTTCCTGGGAGATACATAATTGAAAGATTATATGTGCATGAGGGACTAAATAAAGAAGAAAAGATAACAACACACATTCTTGCTTTGGTGATTTTACCTGCTAGACCTCTACAAGTACAAGACAGAATGACAACTGAAGATGTTTTTCTGCTGTATGCCATCAAGAATGATGTTCCTACCAATTGGGTGGAAGTAATAAAAGATCAGGTGTGATTGATGCAGGAACCAAACATGCACGACATCTACCATATGCTGTGTTTATCAGCAAAATCCTGACCCTTCAAGGTGTGGATGTTAGTGGTGAAAGAATTGCTCTTGTAATTGCTCAAATGTTATAAATCGAAACACCTTGACTTCCATTGGCCTGTGAAGACCACAAAGGGATGATGCTTCAAGGATGAAGATAATATGGTTCAAAGTTCTAGAAGCACACCTGCACTAAATGAAGACAACACCAACTTCGTCCCTGAAACCAATTTTGAAAGATTTGTTGTTGAAAAACTCAGGAGACTCGAACAGAATATAGACACTCTGCATGAGAAAAAGAATAAAATGATTCTCCAAGTGAAGAGTCTAGTGAGGAGGATTCAATGGAAATATTCTGAATTAGAATAGAGGCTTAGAATTTTAGTATGGAGTCGGTTTTGTGTTTATGTTCTGTGTCTGTTTGGCTTCTAATCTGATTGTAATCACTATGAATATGAATAAAATTGTACTACTTAAAATGAAATCCAAATTGTTAACTTATTTCTTATGTTTTCTATAGTTGTTCCCTGCGTCACCCTAACTTTTGGGATGACCTAGGAAGAGCTATGAGGAAACATAAAAAATATGATATCAGAGTGACAAGTTACGACTAAATTTTATAAGTGGAGGACTAGATCAAGGATCCGCAAGTGTATTTATAGAAATGGACTTGATCTTTGACGTCAGCTTTTACAATATGTGACGTAACATTCATTTTTTCTTATTTTTAACTTTTAAAACATCGACGTTTTTAAGAATTTGACGTAATAAAACTTCAAGGATTTAAAAAAAACCCATAATAACATTAAACAAAGGAAAAATATGAAAATATAACCACGAAAAAGTACATATTAAAATTTCAAACAGAGTTCAAACATACAAAAATATACTAAAATATATTAAAATATTACATTAATTTCAGAAAAATAAACTAAAATGGACTCTTGTTACTAATCTAAGTCAGATGTCTCCATAGACTCATCTTCTATTGTGTCGTCTTCATCATCAGATTCACTTGCTGAGGGAGTTATGAGAGCATTGTCTTCATCTGATTTCTTGTGAATCATGATAAGAGATTTTTCAACTTTTGAAATTCTTGTTGAAAGCCTTCGAAATTGATCCATAACAAATCTTTCAAACTCAGTCTGTGGAGTGAAGGTAGAATGAGTTTCGTTAACATCCTTGAACACCCAGCAATCTTTTGTTTTCTTTAGACCATTATGTGTCAATGCCGCTTTTCCTATTTCATTTGATTTGGTGCACCAATTTTTTTTTCATCAGTAAGATCAACTTGATGATGCTTCAATACACAGCTGATAAAAACACCATATGGCAGAATATGTCCATGACTAATTGCAATTTCAATCATGTGCTCACTCATAACAGCAACCCAGTTGGTTGGTATCCGGGTTTTTATGGCATGAACCAAAAATAAATCTGTAGTAGTTAGACAATCACGTAAACATCTTCCAGGTAGTATTACCCAAGTAAGTACAAAAACACATTTTTTCTTCCATTTTCAAACCATCAAGTAGACACGGCTTGTATACCTTTAGCCTTGTTGGACTTGTCAGATATTCCTTATAAATTTTCTTCTTGTTGGTCCATTGGTTGAGTTCAGAATTTCTTTCATGAGACATAAAACCTTCTGCTTTGAGACCAGTAAAAGATAGCCATATTTCGTCATCAATTTTAATATCGACACCTTTCACCCGAGAGCATATAACATCATCGACAACCTTCAGATTGTGGTAGAAGACTTGTATCAGGTCATGATAGCAATCATTGGTCATTTCTAAAAATTTTAGAAGACCAATATCTACAAGCCATTCTTGTAAGATAAACCCCTCTCTTCTGAATAATTCCACATCCAAGAACTTATGAGGGACCACCTTGAAGAGTTTTCTATAACATCCAAATTTGTATCGTTCTTCATCATCACTGATCCACCCATTTGGACTAGCATTTCTTACAAGATGTGCAGCCTTCTTTCCACGCCGTGAAGATGAAGAAGCCATTTGAGAACATGATTTAGACATTTATAGGAAGGGTTTAAGAATTTTGTTTCTGACAATGATACATGATAGATTTAATCAAACTATATGACGACTTTTACATGAACAAGAAACTACATAAAGAAAACACAGGAATTAAATAAAAAAAACAGAAAAACAATGGAGAATGTTTTTGAAATTCATAAGTGTTAACATTTTCCTCAGGATTTCCACCGTGCCTTCATCGTTAACTAAGAAATGTCTTAGTTTAGTAGAGGAACTAATGGAAACCCTAAGGAAAAAGTTAACATGAATTTGGTTACGGAAGCTCTGTAGTGTAGGTTTTCAAACGGTAGTTCCAAAGGATTCGAAACTGTATTTAAAGAAAATGTTGGGAGCCACTAGTGCACCCAACTACTCTAGTGCCCATCAATAATAAAACGTCGAACCATTTAGAAATTCGTCGCCCATCAAGTCAATCCTTATATTGTCAGAGTTCAACTTCAACCGCATAATAAAACGTAAATCGCTTTAAAAATTCATCGTTGCTGAAATTATTTTATTGGGATATATAAGATTGAAAATTTTAGTTGGGCCTAAAACTTATAAGATTTGATGCACAACTTTATAAATACTAGATTTGAAAACGCCCTCAGTGTTTTCTAAACTGAAGAGTTACAAACCCTAGAAATGTGAAAGACGTTTCAGAATCTGATCAGAAATGACTTCTTCATCATCATCAAGAAGAAAATGAAAGGTTGCCCGGATTGCAAGGAATGCTAATCCTACAGGTTGGATTAGTGATGAAGACATTCGACGGAAACTTTTTAGTCTAAGGAAGATTAAAACTGTGGTTTCTCATAGATATTTGAAACTGGTGAGGGTGTTCTACTCCAACTTAAAGATGAGTGATGAAACATTTTGTTCCATAGTCAAGCGGGTTGATATAAAGGTTTGGATTGGTCATCAGCAAGTCTATCCCATTTCTGAATCTTGGAGTGCAAACAAAACAGATTTGACAAAAACTGCAGAAGATGAGTGGGCTATATGGTATGCGGTGAAAATAGATTGTATGTCATAATCGCTAAAAAGATTCTTGAGGCTCAAGTAAATTGAAAGCTGACTACAACAGAAGAATATGGATTTTCGTTCTTTGATTTTAGTTTTGTAATTAGTGGATTCTTAAGCCATCTTTTGTTTTGCTGGTTGTAATAATCTTTTGTATGTCAGAATCGCTAAAAAGATTCTTGAGGCTCAAGTAAATTGAAAGCTGACTGCAATAGAAGAATATGGATTTTCGTTGTTTGATTTTAATTTTGTAATCAGTGGCTTCTTAAGCCATCTTTTGTTTTGCTGGTTGTAGTCATCTTTTGTATGTCAGAATCGCTAAAAAGATTCTTGGGGCTCAAGTAAATTCAAAGATGACACATTCATTGACAAAAGACTCTAAGGATTGAAAAATCACCAACAAAATGGAAAGGAAGGTGACGTGAACAACCAGAAAGGGATCAACAATAATTCTGCAACACAAGAATATGGATTTTCATTCTTTGATTTTAATTTTGTAATCAGTGGCTTCTTAAGCCATCTTTTGATTTGCTGGTTGTAATCATCTTTTGAATATTAATAAAATTCTTTTTTGTCAATAACATTAGTGAATGGTGATTGAATTGTTTAAATTGATTAAATCACTTGTATGATTGTAATTGAAAATTTTAATGTTACATCATTACATTGAATATACCATTGCACTCTTTTTGTTTTTTTTTCTTTTAGAACACCAATAGTACGTCGATCAGTAAAGCTACTCGACGTAATATTAATAGAAAAGTTATGAAACGAAGAGGTTAATGTCATTCTTTAGATTTTGACGTATTATTGTCAGCCAGATTACTCTCTTTTTATTTCTTTTTCCTTTAAACCAACAATGAACGTCCAATTTCCCTGGCATGTGACGTATTATTCGTTAACCAAACCCAAAGGTCGCTCCCTTTTTTTATTTATCCTTTTTAAATTCAAATAGAACGTCCAACTTTATATGGGAAAATGCAATTGGTTAGGCTTGATAAATGTTGTGTTAGAAATGAAGAGATCCACGTCAAATACTGACACCACTCGACGTCCAGGTATATGGGAAAAGACTGTTGGCAAGGCATGATAAATGCTACGTTAAAACGAAGAGAGACACGTCCAATATTGACACCACTCGATGTCCACGTTATTTGGGAAATACATAGGGACGTCATTTTTCCTTCCGTATTCGACGTAAAATTATTTGAAGGATTTCTAAAAGAAATCCATTATTACGTAGGTTATAAATGGAAACGAAACAAAGGAAAAACATAATAACACTATACATAGGAAAAATATGAAAATCAAACCACGAAAAGATCCGAAGGATTGCTAAAATATAGAAGGATTTTTGTGAATGGAGGTTGTAGCGTTTTGAAAGGGTGCAAAATCAAAATCTTTCAACCTTTTTCTTTGTTAAAATGTAGAAGAATTTTTTTGAATAGAATCTATTTTAAATTCATAAGTGTTAACATTTTCCTCTGGTTTGCTACCATGCCTTCATTGTTAACAAAGAAATTTCTTCGTTTAGTAGAGAAATCGATAACAAACCAACGGAAAAAGTTAACATGAATTTGTTTACGAAAGTTCTATAGTTTAGTGAAGGAGGAGTAACGTTTTGAAAGGATGAGAAATCCAAATCTATCAACCATTTCCTTTGGTTTTCTATACTCCTTCAAGCTTTTTTGTGTCCTTGAAGGAGATAACAAAAAACACAAAAGAAAAAATTAACAGATGGAGTTCATAGCAGAAATTTTATAAATGGATGTCTACAGGTTATCTAAGGCTCTGAAACTGTATTTATAGAAAAAAAGAATAATTTCCTTTGGCTTGATGTGACCTTTGGCTTCAATAATAAAATGCAGTACAAAGGTCGTTCCTTTTATCTTTTTTTATTTATCCTTTTTAACCTCCAATAACACGTCGATTTTGGAAATATTCGATGTCCTCTGTAGGGTCTGTTTTTGAAATTCCTTGATAGAGTTTATGAATTTTATGAATAGAAGTTGTAGCGTTTTAAAAGGCCTTGGAGTTGTTACAAGTTAACACAAAGAAACCTTGGAGTTGTTACAAGAAATTTTATAAATGGATGTCTACATAAATAATTACTGTTGGGAAAGGCCTGATATGGGCTTCAATAATAAAAGACAGTCTACTTAAATGATATATGGGAAAATGCAGTTTTCTGCTAGAAACGAAGAGGTTGACGTCAATTTCTTCAAACTTCCAAAGTGTCTTTTTGGTTTAATTCTTTTTTCTTTTAATCCAACAATAAACATCGGATTCCTTGGGCATCTGACGTATTCGTTGGTTTAAAAGAAAAAAAATTATTTGTGGCAAAAAAACGTCGAATTGGTGAAAGAGTTCGACATTCTTTTGTTGGTTTAAAAGAAAAAAGAAAAAAAGAGGGACTGAGGTTATTGTTAACGTTGTTTGTTCTGTTATGGGATGTTGAACTTTGAAGTTATACGCGAGTACACGTCAAAGCCAAATCCCCACATAATTTGACTTGATATGTGGCTTCCTCCGCTTAATAAAACGTCGAAGCCACGAGTACAAGGACGTTTTTTCGTTTGGTTTAGAAGAAAAAATTAAAAACGTAATTTCTGGAAAATACAACGTCCAACGCGAAGAAGAATTCGACGTTATGTGATTGGTTTAAAAGAAAAAGAAAAAATAATAAAAAAGGAACTAAATAACAAAACTTCTAAGACAGTATAAACTGACATTTTATGGGTTGATTTAAACGAAAAATAAACAAATAACTGCTAGCTGTAATATACAACATCGTTCTTTTGTTACGGTTGCCGTCTTTTTAATTAAATCAATATTTAGTATTTATTTATTTTGTATTGGACGTCGACTGCTTCCTTAGGGACGTTATGTGATTACGACCAACACATCCAACCCCAACTTGTACGACGTTCTGTATTGTTTTAAAAGTCGACCCCATAAATTGTGGGACGTTCTGTTTGGTTTATAAGAGAAAAGAAATAAAGAATAAAAAAGGGATTTACTCTTTGGCTTCATGCTGGCATATAAACGTCCAATATTTGTCATGGTTGACGTCAAATGTGGGGGTATGAGTAATACTGCTGGAAGCAAACCACTATTTCGTTATTTTTTTAATATAAATTGAACGTCAGATGTTTCTTAAGTTGACGTTATGTGATTCTAAGGTCATTGTTTTATGTCGATCTGGACCTTATTTGACGTTAATACATTTTAGATTACGTCGATAAGCTTCTTGTTTGACGTTAACACATTTTAGACGGCGCACTGTTTTAGTAATTGACGTGGAGCGATTCAATTTATTTACGAAAATACAACCGGTCATTTTTAACGTTGGATATTGAGTGCTATGACGTTGAACGCGTGATGTTATACGCTGTTTTTCCACTAGTATAGTTAAAATATTTAGTTTTGCATCTTTATCTTTCTGGTATATAAACATTTTAAAATTATTTTAAACATTTCAAACAGTGAAAATAACAAAATTAATTGATTTATACAAATTAATTAAATCTTATTTATTTTTATCAAATCCTTACAGAAAGTCGTTAGAAACAGAAACAGATAAGAAGTTTAGCGTTAGTGAAAATACTTTTTTAACAACTAAATTTAATCTAGAAAGAAAAATATATATCATGTACAATATTTTTGTTAATGTATTGTGTATATCAAGTAATTAAAAGTGGCAAAGAAAAATAAAAAGAGACTGAGATAAAAGGTTTTTAATATTTTTTTATCGGAAGTTGTTATAACTTCTTGTATATAACAATTCATTTAATCTTTTATTATTTTTTAAATTTTGAGCTCATAAAAGGAGGTAAATCTTTTTAGAACATGTACATTTAGAGGATTCATATTGCTTAAAATGAAGTAATGTTCTTCAATAATGTTTTCTATTAGAACTTTGTAGTCCTAGTTAAAGTAAAATGCTAAAATAAGTCATGCTGTGTAATTAACTTATAATAATAAAGCACTATTTTTAAAATCACAATTTAGCTTATTTTAACAATTTTAATATTAGATAGGATTTTCACATAAATTGATAATTAAGTAATAGATTTTAAAATAAATATCCTATTTAGATAATGCATTGTAAAATGTTTTTATTGGATACTGAATACACTAGTTGCAAGGAGAGGTCAATATCATTATACACACATGGCATTGTCACCTTTTAACAAAAAATAATTTAAAATATTATTTAGTTAAATATGATGTCTATAAGAGGAAATAACATTCCAATAGGATCAAATAAGAGTCAAAAGAAGAAGAACAGTGATTAATGAGAGCCATGCTAGGTCACTTAATTTTGTTACAGTTTAATTATACACACCTCGAGATGATAACTAAGTGGAGCTTATCAAAATTAACTGTTTCAACTTTCTCTGATTACCCGAGTAAACATCTTGCGAATTCAAACTTCACTGTTGCTGATTTGATTGAATCAAATAAGAATCTATATTCAATGCAACTATCAATCAAATCAAATAAAAAGGGTTGTTTCTTTGTTGAACATGAAAATGGTACCCACCACTACCCACTATAGCCGCACATGAAGAAAAGGCAACTTCACGAGCATAGATTCATGTCTAAGAGATTTGTGTCTCCCAGAAAACAAAACCCTCAGACCATTTACTATGTAACCGCTTTACGACAAAAGAGAATGAATAGGATTGTCCTTACACTGTTTTTCTTAGGTTCCAAGGAAGAATATTAAACTCCCTCGATTCTGGCATTTGGAAAATTAGGTCATACTTTATATTCACTTCTATTCATCGCTTTATTTTGTTTACATTAATCTATGAATTAGTATCAAACACAATGTTGCTGGGTTTTTTTCTTTTACTTTTGTGATGCTTACCTCGCTTTGCGTTCTTATATCTTGTTAAAAGAAAAGAAAAGAAAAGGAAACACTTTTTAGCCACCGTATTTAGTGTATCTAATATTGGAAAATAGAAAAGTTATATATCTCAGTTTGATGTATAACTCAAACCCTTTTAGAGTGAACACTGAATCAATAAGTAGTAATTTTATTAGGAGTAGACTAAATAGTGTATGACTTCACAAGTAAGAGAATTTGTCTATTATTATTACCTTTGTATGCATAAATTTTGAATTATTATGTGTTCCTACGTTAAGTTATAGCTGAAATAGTATTGTTAGAATTAATTATTATATTTGAAGTATAGTTTATTTTAATGTTAAAGTTTCATCATTAAAATATATTTAAGAGAGTTAAGAAAAGAAGACATATTTAAATAGACGTTGATCTTAATTTTTAAATAATATGAGACTATTAAATATATTGAAATATTATTGTATGATAGTTTTTTATATTTTTAAAGTATAATTTGAAAAGAAATTAAGAATGATTTTTTATTTGATAGTGTATAGTTTTTTTTATATATAATATTAAACTCAAATATTATGTTAATATCAAATTATTTAATGACATATTTATGCACATTAGAGTTACTTAATATATTAAACTATATAAAAATATAAATTTATTGATGACTAGTTAGTTTATTTTACAGAAATTTAATGAGTTAAATATTATTTCCGTCCTTAATTTCATCTAGTTTGTTAAATGTGATTTTTTTTTCTATTCAAGTTTCAATTTTTGTTCATTTAGTTTAATTTGATTTTTTTAGAACGATATTTAAATTGTTAAAGAAACGTGAATTGTGTATGTCAAGGGTTAATTAATTATTATTTTTAATTTTTATTAAATTTGAAAAAAGTTGTCCACGTGTGAAGTCAATGTTGTGTCACGTGACCGTGTCAATGTCACGTGATAATGTTTTATATTCAATTTAGTCTCAATTTTTATTAATTTTATTCAATTCAATCTTTTTTTTAAATTGAGTAATTTGGTCCCTCTCCAATTTGAGACCAAATTAAATTTTTATATTAATGTTTTATTGAAATTTTTATTAACATTCACATTTTTACTAAATATCTTTCATTATTTTTAAACTAACTCTAACTATATTCTTAAAATATAATCATTATATTTATGTTTGATTTTTTCTATATCTAAAAAATAAAATTAGAGTTGATTTAAAAATAGGGTTAGACTTGGCTAAAAAATGTAGGGTTAGAATTAGTTTGAAATTAGAAGGAAAATTCTTTGTTATTTGTAAACCAAATTTAACCCTATCTTTTACATATACCAAAAGTCAAACATAAATTTAATAATTATATTCTAATAATATAGCTAGAGTTGGTTTAAAAATAATAAAAGTAATATCTAATAAAAATGTGAATTTTAATAAAAAAAAATTAGTATAACACACTACAAAAAATATTAATATTACCGACGAATTTTTATCGACGGATAACTATCCGTCGATATATTTTAATTTTCGACGGAATTACTGACGGTTTTTTTAATCTTTTTTACCGACGGTCAAAAGCCTTCGGTAAGGCTGTCGGTAAGTGACATGCACATTACCGACGGATTTACCAAAGGCTTTTGACTGTCGATAAAAACAGTGGGAATTTTCCTGCCCATTATTTCGCTTGACGACATTACCGACAGATTTACCAAAGGCTTCTGACCGTCGGTAAAAAACCGGAAATTTTTTGACACCAGCTTCGCATACAGCTTCTCCATCTCAGTGTAATATTTCTTCCTATCACTGCTTTCCACCGCCGCTGCTCTCCACCGCCGCTGCCCTCCACCGCCGCTGCCTTCCACCGCCGCTGCCCTCCACCGCCGTTGCCCTCCACCGTCGCTGTCCTCCATCGTCGTTGCCCTCCACTACCGCTGCCCTCCACCACCGCTGCTCTCCACCACATTTTTGCGATTAGGAACATTTCTCTTACAAATCTGAGAATTGCAGAGAAACTCTCCATGATTCCCTATGATTTTAACTATTGAAAATAAATTGGTTGTTTGATTCTTTGGAAATTAGTTTGTTACTGGCGTGATGCTTTTTTGTGGCGGAGTTCATGAAAACGAAAAAAAAATGACATAGAGGGAGGAAGGAAGAAGAAGAAGATGAACCAGATCGCGGTAATTACCGACGGATTTATCGAAGGCCATAAGCCTTTGGTAATTACCGACGGCTGAAATATCCGTCGGTAAAGGTTACCGACAACGTTTTTACCGACGATATTTTGACCGTTGGTAAGCCGTCGGTAAACGACAATTACCGACGGATTTGATACATTACCGATGAACTACGACCGTCGGTAATATCAATTATTCTTGTAGTGAACATTTATATAAAAATTAAATTTGGTCTCAATTTCGAGAAGGACAAAATTGCTCATTTTTGAAAAAAATTGGGACGGAATTGAACAAATTAATGAAAATTGGGACCAATTAAATATAAAACACTAATATGTGACACTGACATGAACAGTCACACGTGACACTGATATTAACTTGACACGTTGGATTGACACTAACTTCACACGTCATACTAATATTGCCATTTGACACGATGCGGACTTGACACATGAACAATTTTTTTTAACTAAGAAAAATTAAAAAAAAATTAAAAAAGAACCATGAACTAACATGTGACATACATTGTTCACATTCCGTTAATGATTTAAACACCTCTACCAAAAAGAACCAAATTATCCAAAATTAAGGAAAATTAGGATCTTAAAATTTAAGAGTTATAATATCTTATTATCACATTGGATGTAACATGTTTATTATAGCTAATTATTTTCTTAAAATGATAAAGGAAAAGTAGTTGATGCATCCTAACTTGAAACTTACATTTCAAGCAAAAAATTTGTAATGGAGATCCTCACTTCACTTATAGATTTTGGAAAATGTTGTAATAGGCTTTAGGAACTAGTTTATGAATAATTTACCTTACCTTCTAGAGGCAAAACTGTAACGAGAGATGATATTGATCAAATCTTTAAAATACTTATTCAAAAGACTTGGGTAGTTGGGATGAGATTTTGGTTCTAAAATTCACCTACAATAACATAGTTTCCAAGAAAGAATTGCCATGACACATTATAAAGTATTGTATTAGGAAATGCTAAACAAGTTTATGTTGGTTTCCATATGGTTAGAATTTGTTTATCGGACCTAATTGGTTACAATAAAATACTTAGAAAATCATATTATTACATGAGAAATGGAAGAATTATGAGTAGAAAAAAGTCATTTATGGATCAATAGTCACAATGTTTAATTTTCTGTTGTGATATGTATTTCTCAAAGTAACACCATTCACTAGTGTAGAAAGGTCTCTTTAATAATTTTAGAAAGAGAACTTTTAAATTCATTGGACCTTATCATATTTTTAGGAATATAGGTACAATAATATATCAACATGACAAACCTTCTCCCTTGGTGAAGATTCATAATAAATTACATCTATCAAAATTGAAAAAGTATGTACTTGATATTGACACTAGTAAAAAAAGGACTTATTAATGCGCCTATTATACTTCGGTTCACCAGAAACCGAAGCATAATATGGCGTAGTGTCCTTTTTGAAATTTTCGGGATAATATAGACCTCGGTTGTCTCAGAACCGAAGCAATATAGGCCATATGGCCTCGGTTGTATGCAAACCTACTAGAGGAGCCACTAGGTTGAGATAACTAATGGTCAGAAGAAATAGTGGTGAAAAGACACCTGTGGATGTTAATGTGATCACTGGTGTGGCATCTGGCCCAAATGCAGATGTCTTTAGATCATACCTTGAAGTACTGGCACATAATAGGATTAATATTCTTACTCCATCTTTTGACCATGTGTCTGAGGTTGATCAGAACATTATATGGAACAATCTATT